>NW_028261382.1:131553660-131683660 GCF_051295495.1 Thamnophis sirtalis | reverse complement strand
CTATCAGCTTATGGATTTTTAATAGGACATTACTGTAATAGAATTTGCAATTTTAATCTTCATGTATTCCTAAAATTCCAGGCAGTAGAGACATTTAATGTTTATTTATTTTATGTCTCAGTTTTGTCAATACAGCCTTTGAAATTGTCTGAAATAAGACTTAAAGTCATTTGCAGTTGGTAGCATCAACATCAAAAAAATAAAAGTACAGAATGCACATCTGCCAAACCTTTAAAAAAGTTTGCCCTGAATTACAATCCACATTATTGTATGAAGAGCTTTAAGGTTTCAGGGAGCTGCATCTTATCATCATAAAGTAAGGAATGCTTCCTAATGCCAGTACATATAAATTTTAATTCACAGAAGCAAAGCAAACATCTTTAGGATTACTGCATCTTTTGCATACACAAATAGACAATTCAAAGAGTTTAGCAGTTTAGTTCTGCATTGATTTTAGGTCTCAAAAGGAAAAAAAATTGTATCTTAACCTTGTACTTCAGAGATTTTACTTAAAGTGTGAATCCAAGGTTGGGTTCTTCAGATTCTTCTCTGAAGAATCAGGATTGTTTTAAAAGGACAGTACTTCAGCAAACTCATCCAGCATCAAAGTAAAGCACCTAGATATAATGAAAGAATGCAGTCCTATATGCATATGATGATCACTGATAAAGGTCACCAATAATGGTTTTATTAATCTTCAGAATTTTTATTTAAATTGCTAGAGTTTGTACCTAATGTTCTAGTATTGAAAGAAGTGGAAGTAGATCAACAGTAGGTTTTGCTGCCACTGTGACCATTTTCATAAACTCTGGAAAAAAACAGTTTTCTTCTGCTTTTTATAAAGCAGCTTTGTAGAAATCATTTCTGAAAACAGAAAGTTATGCTGAAATGTAATTACTCCTCACCATAACAGGACAACAGTTAAGCCTAAGGGACTAAAAATGACTATTCTGCTCTCCCTTCCAATTGGCATAACTGGAAATTTGGAAACATTTCTGGTCAAATGTTCTATTTTATGTAGTTTTGTCTATTGTTTTGAAACTGACAGCTTTAAAAACCTGAGCCTGGTCTTCTTAAACATGCATTAACTCATATTATCTTTTGGCATGTTTGCAATTAATTATTTACCTAAATATCTGCATATTTTCAATAGGTTTTAGAAATCTGAGATTAGTTTTCCTGGGAGTGCATGAACAAAAATCACAATCAAAAACACAGTTAGATGAAAAACCTGTTTTTGTTCATAGCTGACATTTTTCTTTTAAAAGCTATTTCCTTAGTATAGGTTATCTCCATTTTACTTTAATGAGAGTGTTTTCATTGCTTCAACACAGTGCTTTATACCAATTGTTGTTTCTATTTCACTTAAGATAAAATATTCATTTTCCCCATGTGTATGTATAACACATTCTGCCTCAGTTAACACTAAGATTTGTAGATACATAAAAAAACGGCTAGAAGAAATGGGAGAAGTATGCAAATGAGGGAGAAAATTTACATCAGTTGAAGTTAGAATCAAGACTAATCAAATCAGGGATTATGTATTATGGTGCAGTTTCCATCATGTGATATGTTAGCATCAATTATAAATTTTAAGTCCTAGCCAAACACATACTGAAGTTATGACATCAGTATTCTATTGTGAATGTAGGGTCTTCTTAAAGTCCATATCAGGGGAAGCATTGCCTAGCCTTCTAGATCAAAGATTTCAAAACTTTTTCAAGCATTGGATTATTTTATAAATTATTGTTATGGTCCATTGCATAATCAGTCAGATGTTTAGACTGAATTTGACATTTTTATCCACCTGAAATAGGCAGATTTTGTTCAATAGTTTTTAAAAGTATCACTATAGGATGCAAGGATGTAAGTTTCCAAGTAAAACTCCCTTTTGTCATTGACGGATAGTGATTTGGTCAATGTCAAGTGGTGCTCCAGATGTTTTGGCATTGCATCCAGGGCATTTATTACTATTAGTACTATCTTTGCTGACTTTTGCCGCAGTCATTCTATTTTCTATTTACTGATATTATGATGGTTGGTTGAAGCCATATGTTTAGACTGGATTTGGCATTTTCATCCACCACCGGAATAGGAAAATGTTGTTTCATGTAATAATAATGTTATTATTATCAGAAGCCTTGCTCAAGAGGTAAAATGCTAGTGATGGAACATTGGCTGCTTTGAAGTGAATTTCTCCTTTTTTCCTTCTTCTATATTTTGTCATGGAACCCAGCAAGTTCTTATGGAACCCTAAGGTGTGAAAAGCTTTATACTGCTTAACCTATGGCACTCTACCAACACAAGTAACAGTGAGCAATATTGAAAAGTGTAGTTCAGTAACATGGATCTTACATCTCTGCCCTAGATAATCATTAAAGGGTTCAGAAAAAAGAATTCATTAAGCAGTTTTGCTTTTTTTTTTTTTTTTTGGCAATATGTAAAATAAAATCCAATTTGTATAAAGAATTAGAATACCCCTATTTAATTTCATTGTAAAATATCAGACAATTAGGTTTAAATGCCATGTTACATATATTCAAACAACCATATTTGTTATCCAATATACGTATATGATGTGAGATTGAAATCGCTCAAGGCTTTTCATAATATCTCAACCCTGACCTTTTTTAATCTCCAAAGAGAAAACTTTGAGACTTTAAGATATTGAGTTTATAAGACTTTTCTTATAAACCAAGTTTTGTACAATATCAAGGTATCATTTTTCTTCTATCCAGAATGAAGAAGATTATACTTTTCTTTGGGTAGTTTAAACTTGAATATATCCTAAATTGATTGAATCTTAATATGATTCTAGCCCTCTTGAAACGTGAAAGGTATATACCATATTTTTTGGTATATAAGACGCACTATTTCCTCCCCAAAAGTAGGAGGAAATGGTTGTGTGTTTTATAGAGTGAATGCTGCCAAAGCTCTGTCCAACCGCCTGATTTAGCACAAGCAGTTGATAGGCGGTTTTGGATCTGCCTCCCAGAATACCGCCTATCAGCTGTTCCAGGCTGTGGGGATCATCACTGTCCATTGCCACCTCCACCTATCACCACCTCCGCATGCCCCATTTTTGGCTCCATGTGTCTCGTTTTTTTGCCTGTTCCAGGAGGTGGGGCTAGGCAGTGGTGGCAATTGCCACCACCTGGAATGGGCTGAAAAAGGGGCATGCAGAGGCCTAAAATGGGACATGTGAAGGCGGCGATAGGTGGCAGCAGCAATGGGTGGTGATATGGCAATGGGTGGTGGCAATCCCTGCAGCCTGGAACAGCTGATAGGGGGCATTCCAGGAGGCGATTTGAACTGCCAATCAGCTGCTTGTGCTAAATCAGGCTGTGCTGAAGCTGACCAGGCTGTTTGCTCTTTGCTGCAAGGCGGAAAATTGCTGGGAGGCCAAGACAGAGGCAGATTTTTTTCTTGTTTTCCTCCCCAAATGCTAGTCCAGAGTGTCTTATAGTCTGAAAAATACAGTAAATAAATTTGCATGTGACTGCTAGTGGCTTCAATGACAAGCCCATGTGGCTTTATTAACAACAGTACAATATAGATTTAAAATGTGTGTAATTATTCTCAATACAAAAAAATGATGATTTTCCATTGCTGTCGCCTTGAACTTTTTTCTATTTTCCAGACTACTCAACAGATCTGGGATAGATTGTGAGAGACTAGTAATCCCTCACCTAAATATTAATGTGCTCCAACCATGCTTAAATAATTAACTTAGCAAACATCTGCCATGTATTTATAGGCAGTGTTCTCTGCAAACTTGTAGATTTCTTCAAATTGTTTCTGAGGTCACATTTGAGCATGTGTGGATGAACGGCATTTCTGCCTCACAGGTAAAATCCAGATAGTGTTGATAATATTGATACTCTGAGTTTAAGTTGGCATTTGATTTAGACCATAATAAATGCATCTATATGGGGCAGGGCAGAGGATAAAAAATACCTGTGTGTTTGTATCATACTTGGCTAATTCTGGATTCCTCAGGCATAGTAGATAGTCTTGAACTTGTCCTGTTCTGGACTTTTGTATTGCTATGATGTGCTCCTGGTCTTGAACTTGATCTCTCGAACTCCAAGTGTTGCAAAGAAGGTACCATGCCATTCATTATGGTGATAAAGAGAAACTTAATTTGTTCGCTGATAAGTCTATCCTCAAAGGGGTGGACAAGTCTTCAAACTGGAAGATGGTTTGCTATATGTAGCCTATTGTTACCAGTTGTATATATCTTGAATAGTTGCATCCTTTCTAAGGTCCATTAACTAGCAGCTACACAATAGCTGTTTATCTCAGAAATTAAGTAATTAGTACTCAGATAGTGGCCTGCCTGAAAATCCCACAGCAGTTAACTACACTGGGAAGTCATTAAAAAAATGGAACAAAGCAATGGTGCACAAATACATTTATTTTCTTTTATTATTTTAATTTCATTGGGAAATTTATTCCAATCTATTTAAATTTGTCATGAGGGTGCCACACTTAAGAAAATGCTAACAGTATGAATCATATTTTTCCCCAAATAGAAAAGTTAAATTTTATAAGATTACTGTATCAATTTCTATAAAATTGGGAAAATTGCTTTATGAAGTGTTGTTTTGCTTACAAAATAAAGAATATATAGGGTATATACCTATCCAAAGGAGCTATTTAATCAATTTTAATTTTACCATATTATTTATGTAAGATTGTTCCATATTTCATTCAGAAGTTCAAGGCTGCACACATAGTATTTCCTTGTATTTTTGTCCACAACTACCCAAGAGGTAGGTTGAGTTGAGAGGCATATTTTCGGGAGCTGATGTTATTGGAGGACAAGTGTCAAATACCTTAAAGTTCACAACAAAGAATCAAAATAATGGGAAAAAATACTGCGCAAATTCTAGACTCCAAGAATGGAAATAAAATCCAATCCAGTAAAAATGCATTGAAACGGGTTGAGTCCTTTAGGTTAAAGCAGATTAAGAAACCAACACCATATGCTTTAAGACTAATTGTATTGAAACTGATATACTAACAGAATCATACAGCTTTGTGAGAATTAGAGAGAGACCAGTCTGAGGTTATTTTCTCAAGTTTCTTGGAATGGGATTGAGCCATGTTTCCCTGACATTGCCCTGGTAGTGAACTTTCCCACTATATTTCAAGGCCATTCTTCTTGGCATCTACATGGTCTTCTGATATAAGTTGAATCTCACTTTTAAATGAATCATTTGTTGTTGTTGTTTTTTAAAAAAAACCTTACGATGGGTGGGTGGGTGGGTGGATGAATGGATGGATGGATGGATGGATGGATGGATGGATGGATGGAGATTAGATCTAGAAAACTACCCATCTGCCAAAAGATTCTGGTTGGCTTGCAATACTTCAAGACCAAACAATAAAAATACTTGGCAGAACAAAGCAATCAAACATAACCAAAATCAACAGAAAACTAAGAAACACTCAGCACCCTCCCTAACTCCATGTTTTTAACAACTTCTGAAACAGATGTAGGGTGTAAACTATACAAACCTGAAAACTAAATGTGTAGCAGAGGATAAGTGGTGAACAAAATGGCATCATGATCTTTAATTTTTACATTGTTTAAACAAATAGCTCTTCATGTACAATCTGATAACTAGGTCAAAGATTACTGTATAATGTGATATTTACTGAAAAATATCACTGTGCAATAAGGATTACACAGAAAGTCTACTGACATTCATGCTGGTGAAAGAAATCCTTCATATATGTGCCTTCTATAATCCAGGAGCCTGGAGATATTTTGGGACTGTAATTCCAGTCTTTCCCTGAAAGTATACTAATGTATATAGTAGATATATAAACCAAGGACTATGGTCACTTTCAGAAAAGGTTTGATGTCTTTTTGTTTTTGTTCATTATCATGTTGGATTCAGCCTAAATTCTTTTGTAATGAAGGAAACGAGCAAATACTACCTGGTGAAGCATGGTTATCCACATGGTGCCCTAATTAATACAAATGGCATGCTGTGTGTTGAGGCTGCTTGAGCAACTGACAAAACATAGGCTATTTTCAAATGGGAAGCAATTTTATGTGAAACTCCTTCTCGCAAAGATAGAAAGTATAAATTAAAGTGGCTTGGCTGAAATTGCTATATCCAAAGTAATATGCTTTAGAGAAGGAGGATTGTTTGGAGGACATATTGAATTTACCACAATGAATTATTGAAACGGTTTAATGAGACATAACCTCTACCTAGTCTGCTTAAAAAGTGTTCTTTTTATGAACTCAGCAAAGCCTTGTGATTATGAAGATAGTGATGGTAACAGGCACTGGTTAGTCAGAGACTTGCATGGTAAAGCTGTGGGTAGCATACAGTGGCTCAGTGACTAAGACTGAAGGATGTGGTGGCTCAGTGGCTAAGACGCTGAGCTTGTCGAGCAGAAAGATAGCTCCCTTTACTTGTCCCAGCTTCTGCCAACCTAGCAGTTCAAAAGCATGTAAAAAATGCAAGTAGAAAAATAGGACCCACCTTTGATGGGAAGGTAACAATGTTTTGTGCGCCTTTGGCGTTTAGTCATGCCGGTCATATGACTATGGAGATATCTTCGTACAGCGCTGCCTATTTGGCTTTGAAACTGAGATGCCCCCTAGAGTTGGGAATGACTAGCATGTATGTGCGAGGGGATCTTTTACCTTAGCATACAGTACTTACGGTTTATATCAAACAGAGTGCTCCAATAATCACTTCTGAAATTTCTGAATAGACAGAATAGACATTTATATAAGAAAACAACACAGGATAATAAAAATGTATGCTAATTATTAAGATATAATGTTCTTATAACAAGAGGCTCCCGGTTAAGTGGCTGAAAATAATGTGCCTTAGTCTATCACATATTGCCTTGTTGGTTCTGTGTACCTTATTTTCCATGGTATCTTTTCTATGTTATCTTCTTATGAAATTGCTACATTTCTGATTATGGACAATAATCTAGGATGCAGTTAATAACTTTCAGCAAAAGAAGCTAAGAATTATTATCCACTTTTCAATTTATTCAACAAAACCTTAAAACATTTGCAAATTGCCAAATTACACTTCAAGGCAAAGCAGCAATGTTATCATTAAAACAATAAAATAAAATAAAAATCCCTTTTTCACCAAGCTTATAATCATAAAATCAATTAAATGTGTTCAATAAGATATTAATTCATTTAAATGAATCAGTTCTGGTCATAGAGGTAATCTGATGAATCTATAAAGGAGAATATTTGCAATTCAGAGTTGAAATGAGGGGTCCTTGGTGCTCTCTGAGCTTGGTTGGTATTTTTTGCAGACATTTTAGCATTAGCACAGGTGATGTTACCTAGTTTGGGTAATGAAACACCTGCAACAAAACCATGAAGCTCAGAGATTACCAAGGACCCCAAAATCTGATTAAATTCACTGAAGCATGGATCCTATCTGATTCACCTTATGAAACAATTGGACTGGCTTTGAATCACTATAGGTCACAGTTGAAAATACAGGTTCTTTATTGCTAGTCAAAGTGTTTCCAAGTTGGATGATTTCAGGATCGTGTACATTTTATTAAAATTACCTAGTCTAGAGGATATTTAGTTTAGGTGGTGTCAGACTATGTATCTTCAGTATTGCCCAACTTGCAATCATCTGAGCAACCGCCTTCTGTAGTTCCACAGTTGGTTCTTTCATGCCATTGATTTTTCCTCTCATATCTTTTCCTGATCTCTCTCATCCATTGGCCGTCTGGAAAGTGGCTGTAAGAACCAATGATATGATAACAACTTTTACACATCACTGGCATCTCTCATCTGTGGGCAAAAGTGGGAGGAAAGGAAAACTTTCAAGAGAACACCCCCCTTCTATTTCTCCTCACCACCAGAACTATCCAGCTTTGGCCATCCTTCATGAGGTCCTAGGCAGATAGATTTCTTCTTCTGCAGCTCACATAGGAGCTCAGTTGGCTGGCCATCTTCTCTCTGCTTACAGATTGTGGGATCCTTATTGTATGTCATCTCACCAGTAAACTCTATTTAACTATTGGGATCTCATAAAAGCTGAATGAATCCAAGAAAGGAAGCAGAATATCCTTCATTTAGGAGGCCAGCTATTTATATAGAAATAGGTAGTGATTCAGATGAAGTCATGTTATAATGCCTGGAGGCAGTTTGGGTTTGATGCCGAAGACTGGCTCTAACATCAAAATAACAATAGCTATTGTGTTCCTGGAAATTTTCCATCTTTAGTTCTGAATGGGATTGTACTTGAGGCCACAATGGCCTTTGCATAGTTTTCTCTGATGTGCTAATTGTGCCCTTCCCTCAGTGGTGGGTTGCAGGTGGTATGCCCCAGTATGGGCGTACCAGAGCCTACCCAGAGCCCTGGGTACCGTTCTGGTACAGTGCTCTGGAGGGCCACCCACCCACCCTCACTCCTTACCTGTCTTTAAACTCTTTGGTGCTTCCATGCACACGCATGGCACGTACAGCACCTGCACAATGCTCCGCTGAGCAGCTGGAGCATCGCAGAGACATCACTTGACAGTAAGATGCATGCGCGCACTGCGCACATTTGTGTGGAGGGTGCCGGCCCCATTGCAACTGGTACAGTTGCAATGAGATCTAGAACCCAGCACTGCCTTCCCTGGACAAGTAGTCCTTTCTCATGGTCACTTCACATATAGTTTACTCTAATGGACTTTACATTGAAACCATTTGGAACTACAGGTGGTCCAGTATGCAGTAGTCAAATCAATTATAGGCACGTCTAAGTATATCCCTGTAATATCTCTGCTACACATGCTTATTGGTTACTCACAGGTGCAATTCAAGTAACTGGTTAGCATCTATAAATCTCTTCATGGTGTAGAACCTTGCTATCTAAACTTACTATCCTGTGATTTATGCCCGCCTTGTAAGATATGACAAAGTGGGCAGGCTTTATATCCAAATGGACCCAGGACGCACATTTTCTCTGTTGCAGTACTTGTCCTATAGAATAGAATTCCTGAAGATCATCCTTACCTTGCAAGCTTTTGCATGTTCTTAAAAAAAAAAAAACACCTGGCTTTTTCCCAGGCCCTGGGGTAAGTTGGTAATATGTACATTTGATGTGGTTGTTCGTTTTGATTGTGAGATATGTTTTCTTCAATTATCTGATTTTCTTTTTGGTTTCTTTTTTGGTTATGTTTTAGGTAGAACTAGTTTTAATTATGCAACACTCAAATGTGGTTTTGACTCTGGGGCAAATTATGAATGTTGTTTTTCATGTTATGGTTTACTAAACTTTTAAGCCTCTTCACCCCACTATATTACATGAATAATTTGTGTCATGTTATGATTTATACAATATTATGTTTTACCGGATGTTGTGCCTGTCAGTCACTCATAAAAATTATATAATATTCTCACCCAAATCCATGGAGGCTAACATTGTTTGTATAGTCATGGAAAATTGGTCCTTGGGTTTACAGCATCACAGAATATTCTTTGGGAAGATTATTTATTTGTCCTAAATAACATTCAAAAGGATTACTCATCCAATTTATCTTTTTACAACTCTTTAATTCTTTTATTTGGGATGCAGTTAGGCAACTGAAGGGAGCTGAGCATTTACTGGCTGGATGCCTTCCTGACACCTATGTGGAGCTCACAGCAGATATTTTCTGTCTGTGCCCTGATAGAGAAACATCTGCTGCTGCCTAGGTTTGAACTCTCAACTTTCTAAATGGATGGCAAGCATCTTCATACCACCATGCCACTCACTGCTCATCCAGATTATTAAAACTTTTTTAAAAATCCATTTTAAATTAAGATAAAACAGCTTTAAATTAAATACTAAGAATCTTCAGAGATATCTAAGAAGAGATGAGAAACATTCAGAATAACAAGAACTGTTTTATGATTCCTCACTCATTCAGAATGAAAGAAATGGTTTCCTCACGTGATTTATCATACAAAATGATGCAGATGCTGTGTTGAATTCTCCAGTTCACTGCATGTTGGCTATCGCTGGAGTACTAATGTTAACCCTTTTACCAAAGATGGCTTAAATATATTGGTTATGAAACATAGATTAAATAACAATTTAAAGTACAACAGGTGCTATATTTCTACCTTTATTCTACGGTATTGTTTTTAATTAGCAAACCTTTACTGCCATTATTTTCATAAAAATATATCCTTTGCCAGAAACAAACTTACACATAGAATTCACTTAACAAAACTGAACTGCTAAATAGCACTTGTTTCAACAATATAATCATATACATACAGTATAATGCAGATGACTTGCATCTTTTAATCCTAGTGTGGAAAATGTCAAACTATTTCCATGTGGGATATAAGAAAGGCTTGTAATAATTCATAATTGGCTGGCTAGTTTTGGAACTGATGCTAAATCAATTGCCTAAGCAATAGGCCAATCTGGTACATTTTATTTAATTTTAATACAGTCATTAAATCAGGGGCTGGATGCAGATGTATTAATACTTGAACTCCATGGGATATAAGTTAATCATGATCCAAAACATATTTGACAATGCTTCCTCTTCTTCTGGAATTTAGTTATGAGTCTGGACTTCTTTCTATTTCCTATATGAAAATAAATGTCTAATTTTGTGGGTTTCATGAAGATGCCAAATCAGACTATCATGGAAAAAGTGATCATATTTAGTCCCAAAGATGGAGATATCTTTCCTGGCTCCCTCTGAAGAATTCCCTTTCCATGTTTTCTTTCTTCTACTTGCTCTTGGAAGCAGACACTAATGCCAGAATTTCTTGTCTGAAAGCACATTCTTTCTCCGAAATTAATATTAGAGTATCTTTCTCTCAATTGTTCCATCACTTTTCCTTGGATCGGAAAAATATATATCGAAATGTTGTCTACACATTACTCATATGTCTATTTAGGAAATTGTGGTATTAACTCACTTTGGGATAAATTGGTAAGAAGGGGGTTAGGCAAGGAAGGCTAAAGGAAAGAGATTCCTTTCATGACAACTGACATAGGTTAGAGATAGTAGCATCCTCCTTAATTTTCAAGGGAAATTAAATGAGGGTTTGTAGATCAGATGGAATGATGGAGTTGAAAAAGCAGAAGTTTTCAAAAGTTGTGGTGATGTGGAGATTAAGGGTAAACGAGGCATTGAAAGGATTGGAGTGAGGGCCAACAACAGGACAGCTATGGCTTCTCTTTTAATTTCCAAAAACACATTTACTGAGACACATATTATATATACAGCAGTGTTTCTCAACCTTGGCAACTTGAAGATGTCTGGACTTCAACACCCAGAATTCCCCAGCCAGCATTCGCTGGCTGGGGAATTCTGGGACTTGAAGTCCAGACATCTTCAAGTTGCCAAGGTTGAGAAACACTGATATACAGTATGTGAAGTATTTTCCAAATATGATAAATACTTGTTATGTCTGTCACATCTGCGGGCTTTAAATTTATATATACAATATTACTGGCATAACTGTCACCAATGATGTTACAATATATTCATGAGCAGTCTAGTATAAATTATAAATTAGGGTTAGTTAACTTGTGCTTTGTTGTCTCTAGTTTAATTTATTGTGGCTTGTGGTCACTGGCTTTATTTTGAAACCCCACTTGATCACTTGAGTGTGGTCACAACCTTGATGATTTTAACCCTTCCCCTCACAGATCCCCAATTGTAGCATATGTTTATGTATCATAATCAGGTTGATAGATTTGTCAGTGGACGGATTATCACCTGCATATTTTAGTGAGCACTAATTAAAACTGTTTTTTTCAGTTTTGCAATAATCTAGATACATCTCAAGGCACACACAAACATACACAAACACACACACGTATGTATGTATGCTTTTTCTTTTTTTCTTTTTGATAAACACTCTACTAAATAGTTGCAACAGATAAATAAAATATTTATCTATTGAGGCTGTAAGCTTTGCATTGCAAATTGATGAGGAATTCATAATTAAGAAGGAACCCATAATTAAGTACATCTGCTCTAAGCAGTAGCAATTTGCAACTGTAAATTAATGCACTTTTATTGCCATTTGGAGAAACATTTGTTTTGGTTATTGTTTCAGGGTATTTATTCATTTATTCCTCACATTACTCATCCCTTGCATGTTTATCTTCAATTGCCTTTCTTTTTTTCATAATAAAGCTGAAGACAAATTTTCTATAAGTCTGTAGTGTAGCTGCAGAAACTGATAACATAAGCATCACATAAGAGATTGTATAAAGCAGAAGGTAGCAGTGAAAGCAGCGGTTCTTTCCTTTCCCCACACCCTAAGAATAGTCAATATTATTCTGAGATACTGTAGAAAAATACAGCCTTCATATTCCATGGGAGGGGCAAAGACACACATTTTCCAATGAATCTCAGAGGGGGAGACATAGGCAAAAATGCTAACTCAGAAACACTTAGTTGTTCCTCCCTGTCTCCTCATGGGAAGGCATCTGGTCAAGTGCTGATGCTAAAACTCCATCACTAAACTGCTTGCTGTCTTCTTGCTGGTGCCTTTTTAACAAGAACATAACTCTATCTTCTTCCATCAGGATACAGGTTTTCAGGCTAAAGTGTGTGAACCTGAAAAAGATGATGAAAGAATATGTTGTAAGAGGTTATTACTGTTTGTTTCTAACTTCGCGAAATAAAAATAGTGGCTTCCCTTGTGTACCTGACACCACTTTATTGATCAAAGGAGCTTAACAGAGAAACCTCCAAAGCAATATGGAAAGAAAGGCTGGAAGGCTGTTGACTGAGAAGGACGTTGCATGGATGATGCTTTCAAGGGCACAACTGTCCCCTTATCTAGGAAGTTTTCACATACCATACTATATTATTCAGGAGGAACCCAATGCTTACAGCTAACATATTTAGTCTGCCATTTAACAGTTACCCCCAAACCTTCCCTTGAAATGCTAGCAAGGGGCAAATGGATTTTTATACTCAGCAGATCTTTTTAGAGAGTCACATTGAGATTTCCCTGGCCCACCTTGACTTGGTGCTTCAAATCAATCTGATCAGTTGCTAAGTAGGCAGAAAGAAGGAACGGGGGAGGGAGAAGAACGGGGAAACAAAAGCAGATTTTCTTCCTATCTTAGATTGCTGGCATTTCTAGCATTAGAGGTTAACATATTGTCTGCCTGCTTTTAATAGAAACATTCTTCACGCATTCTAACAAATCATGTATCTCTGAATTCTGCATATAAATTTGTAATTTTGTCAAGAGCTTGTAATGACATTGATAAATGATGTAACTGAAACCCCTTGGTTGAAATACAGCTTTAATTATGGACACCTGAGTCCTTATTATTCCTTATATTATTTCTGTCATACCACTATCTTGTCGTACTAGCGGGTCCTCTAGTGCAATTTGCTTTATCAGCAGCTCGAGAAATGCAGTAAGGTATAGCAGCCTCTGTCTATGTTAATTTACTCTGCCCAAGATAATATAGATGTGTAGGATGTTTTAAAAAAAATCATGCAGAGCCACAACAGTAAGTTCACATTTGAGTTAATCTCAAAATGCAAACTACATATGATGCTGAGTTTCACCCAGCAGTTTGTGTTTGTCTTTTTGAAGGTAATTCAACATTAGATGCTGAAATGAGGAAAGGAAAAATGGATGACAGATGCGTAGCAAATTCCTTTCCAGCTCTTTGTCTGCTTAAAATCATTTCTCCAATTGCTTTTCCATTTTGGGTGAAAGCACACTGTGAGCCGATATTTCCCCCGCCCCCTTCAAATGGAGAAAGTAGCTAGGAGGTAAAAGGAATCCATTTTGAGCAGTCATATAGCAATTAAAAAAAGAGAGAAGTCATTCAGGTTTTTCTCCCAAAATTGATACTATATTGAAAATAGTGGCTGCTTTGAATTTTTAAAAGAAAGCTCAAACCAGTAGATGAAACAATCATAAATGCAGAAGTTACTCCCACCAGTTCAATGATACAATTTGGCAGAAATTAGGGCCCAGCACAACCAAATTAGATAGGGCTCTGAGTAAAGAAGATATGGCTTATACACTAAAGTGTACAATATATATTATTCAAAAATCTGATTCAGATTGGAAATTTCAAGGAGGCAAGATATAATTCAAATAAGAGATTTGATGGCAACAAGATTATGATCAGTTCGATTCAGAATTGGATCTAATGACAAATGCAACCATAGATTGAATTGGGAAGGCACCAAAACACAAACAGTTGTTTTACTTTTTGATAAAATGGAATAAAAATAGCAGACATTTCAAGGATTTTGGTTAAAAAAATATTTCTCTGTAATTCTTTAATGGCAGAAATAGCATGGACAAGGAAAAAACAGACTGGCTGTTGCAGAAGTGGTATTTAGCAGGTTCTGACAAGTTCTGGAGAATCGGTAGTGGAAATTTTTAGTAGTTTGGAGAACTGGTAAATACCACCTCTGACTGGCCCCACCCCCATCTATTCTCTGCCTTCGGAGTCCCAGCTGATCAGGAGGAAATATGGATTTTGCAGTAACCTTCCCCTGTAGTGGGAAGGGAATGGAAATTTTACAATATCCTTCCCCTGCCATACCCACCAAGCCACCCCACAGAACCAGTAGTAAAAAAAATTGAATCCCATCACTGAGCTGTTGCTCAATAGTCCAGCAAAGAGTTTAGGCAAAACGTTAACTGATGTAGAAATTGTTGAACTTAAGAATAACAATGTTTAAAGATTCTTTTAAAGTAAGTTTAAAAGAAAAGTCTGAGGAGTTTGCATAATATAATTACTGTGGATATATGATTAAAATAATGCTAGTAATGCTATAAGATGCAATATTTTAAATCTCATAACCATTTACACATTGAAGATAACTGACAATACAAGAGAAATTCAGAGAAATAATAAAAATAAATTAATTTGAAGTAATGACTGGGATCCATGGAGAATGAAAAGAAATGAAGGGGGCAAACCCATAGACTAATGGATGAATATAGCAGGGGTGTCCAAACTTTTTGCAAGGAGGGCCAGCTTTGGTGAGGTGAAAATGTGGGGGGCCGACCATTCAGCCTGACATTCTTTGAACCATTAACATTACATGCAAATGAACTATTTTATCAAAGACTAAACAAATAACTCCGGCAGGCTGCGGGCCGTTCAAAATTTGAAAACCGGCTGCAATTGGCCCCTGGACTTTGGACATGCCTGTTATATAGAAATGTAGACTGAAACTTGATAAAATATAACAATAAAAGAATTTATGAAACTAAAGATAGGGTATCATGCAAAAATGCATTTAAATAATGATAATGAATTAATTTTTGAAAAGCAGCAAAATAAGAAAATACACAAGAGATAGACATATTTCCCAAAGCATGCCAATAAGCAGCATTTGTAGAGGGGATAAAATTTAATGGCCAACCACTATGTTTCTCATCAGAGCATCCATCATACCACTCAGCCCTCCTTCAGATTCAGATAAGTGGATATGGAGAGTAAACGAGAACAACATTTGGGGCTCTGCAAAGCTGTAAAACATCAGAACATTAATCAAAGCTCAGAATCTCTCAGATGTTATTCTTACTTTAAACAGTTTAATGACAGAAATACCAGCTCTACAGTTGTAATTGCCACACCGTTTCCTTTTAAACAACTGAACAGGGACAACTAATAGGAGTTTAGCAATGGAATTCAACAGGAGGAAGAAATAAAGTGGAGAAAGTCTACAAAAACTGCATGCTTAGCTGGGTGAAAAGGTCATTTCTAAAATACATGCTGATTGTGAGGAATATGTTCTGAGAGTTTCAGATTGCCCATTGTGGAAGCGTTAACAATTGTTTCTTGCTGAGTAAGCAGAAGTTACTTCAGATATTGTAAAAAGAACATAAAGCAGTCAGTTTGAAAGAAACAAGCTCACTTGTAACTGAATTGATTGCAAGTATTAATTGAAAACAATGAAGTTTAGGGAAACTCATTGCTCTCCTCAAGCAAAACAAAAACAAAAAACCCCACAACAATGAATTTCTGTATTTCAGTTCCTCTGATGAATGAATGTATCTAGAACCAAACAAAGGAAGCACTGCAATAGAAGCTGATGCATAGTGATTTGCTAGAACTGGTTTTTTAAAAACCAAAGGGAGGAATATTTTCAGTATAAGACAGTAAGAGGGTAATCTGCACTGCTAGAACTCAATAATTTTTAGCCCCTAACCCTAACAGAAGAAACATGTTTGAAGCCTCCAGTGAATAAATAAATGCAAAATGAAAATGTGACTTCTGACTCTTCTTTCCAAGATTTATCTAGAAGATTAGGAAGTTTAATTGCATTTGGGAGAGATGATCTAAAGCTTGTGATACAGTAATCCTAATAAGGCAAGGCCCTGGACCTTTAACTATGTTTAGTTAAACGTAATTACATTTCAAATTTATACCTTCTGACTAAATACAGGATAAAACTGCTGAGCATTCATTCATTCATTCATTATTTGTAAAATTAATTAGTGCCCATCTTACCACAAGATAACTTTGGGCAGCTTACAATATTGTGAGAAACATTCTTACCATTGCCTATGACAACAATTCTTAGAAACTAAAATCACTCATGAAAAATCAAAAATAATGTTAAACACATTCTCAGATATACAGTGTTTGGTTTGGTATGTGGTTAATATTTTTTAGGGGGATGATGAAAATAATTCTGAGATAACTTTTCTATAAGCAAGATTTTATAGTTTGAGTCACTTGCAAGTTGATGAGATACTTTTATAGATCAGGAGCAAGCCTGCTGATACACATATTTTATGAGAGGAGACGTCAACATGGAGCAGTTACAATGTGGGTGGACATGACAAAGTTATTCCTCTGTTCTGTTGATAACCATATGTAAAGGCAATTTTAGTTCTATGAAAGTTCCTACAAATGTCTGAAATATTCTTGTGTCCCAATCACAAAAGTTATTCTGCTAAGATTACTGTAACTACTGGTCATGTGGTTGTCAAGTAAGAAACGGTGTGAGCAAAGGGGTGGAGTGCCAGGTGATTTCCAGGTGCATAAGATCCAGGATGATTTGTAGGATGTTTGACTGCATCCTAAAAGCATATTAGATGAGTTAAGTGAAAAAGATGGACAGGATGAAATCACATGAATGTCTGGTGATTCTTTTAAAACCCTTCTCGCTAGCTAGAACACTGGATGATGTCAAACTGAAATCTGTTCTTTTTCATGCCTTATAGAGTTCACTTAACTGTTAGCTAGAATAAATGAGACTAGATTACTACTTAGGAGACTACAAATGCTAAAGACAGAGTTTAGCTTGACAATTTTAAAAAAATGGCTCAGCTAGGCCATCAGGTACTTAATCAATGTTGCCATGAATCTGAAGTGATGTTAGAAAAAGAGATAAATGCATTTAGATAAGGGTAATTAGTAAGATGTACAAAACTCAGATTCAAAGCAAGCTGTAAAATTACTTGAGAATTATCCTTTCACTTCTAGGTCACTAGTTCAGATGTATACTAGAGGAGTGGAAATGGCAAAGTAATGCCGATTATCCTGGGAGTCAAAAGAGTATCTTTTATTCTAAATATTTACAGACATTTGCACATAATGGCTGGGTTGACTTCACGCAAAGAACCACAAACTAGCCCAACATGTTTTAGTTTACTTCTGCATGCTATGCAATATAGTTAGCCAGGATTAAAAGACACAGAGTAGAAATCTGCATTTGTTTCTTCCCAGCTCTCCAAACTTTTGCCACTAAAATTCAACAATAAAGCATCTTGTTTCAAGTTAAAAAATAAGGGTCACAATGAGAGCATGAGCCAACCCTATTCCATTTATTCAACAAAAACACTGAGCCCCTCGTTTCTTGCCTTCTTAATCCATAAACATGGACAAATAAATATGGTATAGTGAAATTGGCTATTTTCATACCAATTTCTGGTGCTCTGGGGAGGTGGTAGGCCTGGGGGAACTGACTTATGAAAGATCTTTTATTCCCCCAATTAATTCTGATATTTAATGTGGTATGTGGTTTCACAACTTCACTTGATACTATCCAATAGCCTTCAAGAAAGTTGAGAAAAAGTCTGTTCACAGATTGCCTGTGCTTGCACTATCAAATACTTTATGACAGATGATATGCTTCCCAGATCCAGATATTTTCCAGATAAATTATTTTCATAATAATCTGACTGGTAGTTTACTTTCACACCTGGTTATCTAGAATAGAGAGATACCAAAATATTTGATAAGAATTCTCCTTTGAGGTATTTTCATAATCATTGATCCCAAGCAGTTCTTTGATTCATTAGTGACTGAAACAAGGGTAGTAATCTGTTACATATTTTTTACTTTATGGATCCCATTGAAATAGACAAAGTGTTCTATAATCTGAGGCCTATAATTGTGAGCTTAATCCAGTCCTTTCTTTGGATAGCCAGAAGCTGGATCTTGGAGATAATGAATGTTTCAGCAAAGGTGGGTATGATGAAGAGGCAATAGTGCAGGGGTGTCAAACTCGATTTCATTGAGGGCCGCATCAAAGTTGTTTTGACTTCGGGAGAGGGGTGGTTGGGGGGGGATTGGCCAGCTTGACATCACTCTGTTAGAGGAGCCTGTGGTGGCCCAAGCACTGCCAGCGAAAACGGGCTTCTGAATTCTTTTTAGCTGCAATGGCTTCCTGCAACCTTCTGCCAGTGAAAACAGTGCTTGGGAGCCCATTTTCGCTGGCAGAGGTACCGCGAGCCAGTCCTTCACTGTTTCCAGGGTGACTCTGTGGGTCAGATCTAAGCACCCCATGGGCTGGATCCAGTGCCAGAGCCTTGAGTTTGACACCCCTACAATAGTGTGTCCTATTCTGAAGCAGTCCTCCCTGGATGCATACATATCTGATAACTTTTGCCTAATCTGCTGTTTCTTGGTGATTGCAACTACAAATGATCCCAGATAATTTCTGGATCCTTTGCAATTATAGTCCAAGTCCAAGGTCATAGGCTTAATGCCATTCTAGTGGGCTTAAATTGGGCCCTAGAAAGCAGAGTATACAACTTGATCTTATAAGATCCTTCTGGACCATTATTTTGGACCATCTATAAAAGTTAGATTTTGAAAACACTATCTGATAATAGTTCCACTAATATTTGACTGGGTATTTCTACTGGGTGATCATATAATGGGACGGACACACACACAAACACACACACACACACACACACGAACGATAACTCCAGTGTGGAATTCCACAGGGGTCTCTCCATTAATAGATAAATTAAACTCTGGAGAGAAGTAATCATTTAATTTTATTCATGACATCAAGTTATACATTGCCACTCTGAGCTGAGCCTGAGATTCCACTGAAGTTTTTGAACAATTTGATTTTTTTGGAGGTGGGTGGGAGAATGAGATTAAATCTTACTGAAATAGAGTTACATTTGTCTATAACAACAGGCCTAGTAGTGATTTAGGGTTGGGTTCATGGTCCCTCTGAGGGCGGTTCAAGTTTTGGGTGCTCTTCAGAGGGAGTCTATAGAAGCTGGGGCCTGGTCGTGTCCCGGTGGTCTTTTGGTATGCCAGTTGCAATACTACTAGATCCATATTGTCATCTTGATTGCCATACAACTCAACATGAGACTCCCATTGGATGTCTAAAAATTGCAGCAGCTAAAGGGACAATTGAGCTAATGCAGAATAACAACAATACTAAACCCACCCACCCCTTTGTTACCAATATACTTCCATGTCCAGTTTCAGAGTGCTGGTTATTAGTTTCAAGTGTGGCATAGTACAATATATATCAAGCAATGCTTAGAAGGCCTGGAAACTCCTATCCAGCTGGGGGATATTGAAGGCCTAATTTTTGAAAGATGTATAAGAAGTAGACAAGATGAAAGTTTCAGTGATCGTTCCCATCCTCTAGAATATTTTGTCGCTGAAGGCCCATGTAGTTCCACCAGACCCTCAAGTCAGCTGACTAAAGAAAGTCATCACACAGACATTTTTACATAATTATTTCCCTTGAAACAATAATTTTGATTTTAATTTTGTTCATTGCCATAAACTTTATGGTTAACTGAATTATAAAAACTGTACATAAACAAACAAACAAATGTAAATATACAAGCAAACCAACCAACCAACCTTTCATCTTGTACTTAACTTCATGGATCACTTAATATATTCTTATGATGGATGTATCATTTTGTAGTGATGCTTATAACAATTCTAAAATTTATAAATGTGTGTCAAAACCTAAAGCTATTGGGTTTTCCTGAGGAATGACTGGTTTGGATCACTTTCCAAAAGTATACACTAAGCTGTGGCTTTTTATTGTGATTTTTTAAATAATTGTAGCATAGGTTTACCTTGCTGTTTTACCTATTAACATGGCTTAATCAAAGTTTGCCTTTGCTTCATACAACATACGGCAATTTTCCATCTGTGATATGGAGTAACTAAAAAGTATAGTGTTAAAGGGACATGGAAGTTTTAGTTGAGTGGTTCAATATAGGATCATTTATTTGTACTTGAGGGTTATCACAGAAAGCACATGTTTAGTCCTGATACCAAACTGAGATTTAATTAATAATGCCAGGAATAAGAGAATCTGTGCTAGCCATAGGCAAAACAACCACTATAAATGTTTTTATGTTTGATTAATCTGCTAGAGCCAATGTTTGCACAAGACAACTTAAACTATATCTACAACAATGTCAGTATTTTCAGTTTTAGTGATAAGGACAAGGATGCAAATACAAATTGTAGTGTCAAAAGTCTCACATAGTTAAGTGCCTTTATGTCTTTGATGCAAGCTACAATTGCCATAGGTGAAGTAGGTCCTGTAAAATAATTTGACAATTATTTGCAGTCTGATTTCTTTGCACTTTCCTCACATTTTTTTACTGCAAATTAAACTGCCACTTTGCATTTTGTATGTGTTGCTCATTTTGCCTATGAGAAGTTTGGGGTTATGCATAATTTTTGACTCATTTTACATCATTCAAATGTGCTGCCTTTTGCTGCAAATATCTGGTGATACTTTTAAAAAACTATATTGTTAATCTTTTCTCACCTTGATCTATTTCTGAATCTATTTCTTTTTACCAAATTTCACATTCCGTTCTGGTTAATTTAGTCCTCCAGGCATTCAATAAAATCACATTTAGGGCTAATGAAGTTCCATTAATATCTGCAGGTAAAAATTAATTTAATGTTTTAGAATATAAATTAAATCCAGATCCTTTTAATAAGTCTACTAAGTACAGCGGAAATAGCAGTGGTTCTATTGTGTAAATGGTGGTTTCTCTGCATACCCAGAAAATAAGGAAAGCTTTTAAACAAACTTCCAGGGAGGAGCCCTTCTATACATACATACATGCATACATGTGTATATACCATACATTGTTGGAGACAATATGCTGACTCTGTATACCGCTTAGAGAGCCTGTAAAGCACTGTGAAGTGGTATATAAGTCTAAGTGCTATTGCTATATATATTTGTGTTGTGGCCCAGCAGGAGCCGTTGGAGCTGCCACCAGACTCCGACAGTGAGGGGCCCTATGAGTCGGCTCTGGAGGATGTGGAGGACCCTGGACAGATTTCCGACTCTGAGCAGGGCGCAAAGAGGCTGGTTAGCTACCAGGAGGCACCTGGGCCTTGGACCAGTGGGGAGGAGACAAGGGAGTGTGATCCTGATGTCAGCAGTGAATTGTTCCTGGATGCCCGGCACCGGAGAGCTAATAGGCGTAAGGAACAGTTGTGCAGTTACAGGAGGTAATTGCACTCAGCTGCTGGTAATTAGGCTCCTCTCTAGACTATAAAAGGAATGCTTGTGCACACAACCCTTTTGCAGAAGTCAACGCTTTAACGAATGTTGGAGAACAGTATTGCGAGCCTGGCAGGCTGGATTGCTGGCAAGGCTTATATGTGCCGGCTTGCTGCCAAGGACCTGTCTGTCTGTTAATAAATTCCATAAAGTATCTTTGACTCGGTGTATGTTGCTGTGGGATGAGGAGGGGTCAGAACATATTTGCATACACACATTTGATTCCCATGTCAATGTCTCCCTTTGACGCATCTACCCACCTCTTATATTGCATTGTTTTATTTGAATATATTTGTTACAGGAATATGCCATTTTTAAAGAGCTCAATGTAGCATAGACACCTATTCTATTTTTTCTTGCAATGCCAACTGTGTGATAAGATAGGCTTTGTGTTAAGATAGGCATAGAAAGAATAACTGGCCCCTAGGGAGATCCCTGGATGTGGGCAGACATGAACCTGGGTTTCCCCAGATCTAAATCTAAAACCCTAAAGTGCTTCAGTTGCTCCTGCTGGGGAATTCTGGGAGTTGAAGTCCAGACTTCTTAAAGTTGCCAAGGTCGGGAAACAGATGAATCTTGCTTCACAGGGCTGCAGTTTAATAAAGATGGCAATCAGCTGTGAGTGAATTGTGATAAAGCAACTCACTCCCACAGAGAATTTTACAATCCATGAAAACAGTGGTGCTGCCCAAACTGCCGTAAGCGTCAACAGGAATAATTAGCAAGCCGTTCTCTATCCACCACACAGTTGGAAACAAACCTCTATCCACTTAGCTGAAAGAAAGTACCCTGATCTAGAAGAAAGTACCTTCCAAGTGGGCATGTATAGAATTGTATTAGACATTTCCCAAGGGAAACAGTGGACATATAGCTTTTCTACGTGGTGGCTGTGGATTATTGTTTTTTTTAACAAGGTATTAAAATGTATAATAGAGAGCAGTAAAGGAACTGATCATCTACCCAAAGGAAGAATGGCAGTATGATTACTTTAGGGTTATTTTGAAAAGCTGATGAGACAGCAAACATTAGTGAATTCTATTAAAAAGATTAAGCACACACACATTCTTTTTTAAAAAAAAGATATATATATTGCTACCATTGGGAATGGTTGATATGATTTTACAACTGAAGAGGGATGGAAATTATAGAACATCTGCAATGAAATTGGTTTTCTGTGAAAAACTGATGAATCACTTACTGCCAACGACTGGAAGGAAAAATACTTGTTTATACCCTTATGTAATGAATTTTTATGAGGTGAAGTTTGCTGTTTATAAAAAAAAAATACACTTTAAACTGCCAAAGATGTAAAATAATAGAATTCCAAATTCAAAGCAATGCATTACTGCAAAGACAATCACAAGTAGAATACTATCTGCTCCCAAACACCCAAGCAATTCCATTACTCTTATAATGACATTAAAGTGTTTCATCCATCTAGTTAAGTGGGGGGTGGGAAGGAAATGGGGGTGGGGGTGGGGGGGATAAACTGCATTCCAATTCCAAGTAGAAAGCAGATCTGCATTTGGGGTTTCTGAGTTCCAGAATATCTTTTTCTTCCTCCTGGAAAAAAAAAGACCCAGGGAGGTCAAAAGATTCATAAAGAATAAAACTATGTTCCTTAGCAACTGTTCCAAAAAAACAAAAATCGAAGGTTGAGGCGCTTTCTGCAGTGGACGGAATCCAATTTAAGATACACCTCTGTCTCATTTTGATACGCCAGTTTCACAACTGAAAGAGGGATGTTGAAACTCAAAGACGGGTTTTTTTATTCTTTTGGTAGCTGCAAAATGCTTTGTATGATTGCATCTCTAACAGTTAAAATAATTACATTCTCTAAAGACAAGAGAACAACTTTAAATAGGAGTGCAAATTAACTCATGTTCTTGCTTGTGGCTAAGGTGGGGAGACTGAAGCTCTGTGCCAAACTGGTTGCTAAACTAATGATTACAACAACTTAATTACCCTCAGTGTGCTTAATATCAAACCCCCATGGATTCTTGTCAAAGTGCAAACTGTAACTCTGGTCCTTGTTGGGCAATTGTTTTGAGAAAATTAACTTGCTTAGTTAGCAGAATGTACTGTGTATATAATACTGAAGGTCAAAAGTTATCCCATTGAAACTGTTCTGTACTAGATGACGATGAGGAGGATAATGAGATGATGTTTTTCTGGCAGAAAACCCCTGCAAAGGTATCTTCACTGCCAGGGTTTTTTCAATGGCCAATGTAGATATTACTGGAGTAATCAATCATTGTCCATTCTATGGTGGAATTGGACACTGATATTTTCCTAGATAAGTGGTTCACTACACTGGCTAGGGACACAGGAGCACTAGGTTCTGCATAGTTCATACTCCTGCTTCCAATTGAAAGGCAGGTTACTGAGTATTTAAGAGTAATCTTGATTGCTTTCCTAATTTGCAATCCCTTGATTGATCATCGATAATGGTTATTCTTGGAGAACATATTGAATCCTCATTCTGGAAAACACCTATCACTAGAAGTATGAGGATGGCATATTCTTCTGGTGACTCGTCCAGTGTTGATGTTGTATGGTCCTGGGTTAATTTTAGTTTTAAACTTAAAAGTAGAGATGAAGCTAGACAAAGTTTTTTTTGCAATCAAAACATCAATTTCACCATCTCCACCAAATCCTTTAATTTCACTATCCATTCTTACATCGATGATAGTTATGAATCTTTCTATCACTGTGCATAAAGAACCCCATGATATGTTATCATGCATAAAAACAAAGTTCTATATTTTTTTTAAAAAAAATGGTTTAACCATCAAATCTAAATGAAAAGCTTCTGGCTTCACTTATATATTCCATTTAAAAATATATCTGAATTAAAATACATCTAAATTATTTGAATTGAAATGCACATCTATTCCAATAATTCTTAGCTTCCTTAGCATCCACCAAAATGATAAAAGGTACCTTCAGATTGTTTACATTTCCAACATACGTTTGGCACATAGTTATACATCTTAGACAATTTATTAGGTGTTAGTTAGGTGTTATCATTAAGTACCAATTATATATTATCTTATAAAAAGCATGTTTTTAATCAAAAAATCGCAAATTTTATTTTTTTATCCTTTACTGCACATAATCTCCTACTAATCCAACATCATATTCCAACCAAATTTTTTTGCTCATTTAATCATACAATCTTTGACATACTCACTTTCAGTATTCATTTTCAACAACGGTTTGTACACTTTAGCAGTCACATGTTCATCATTAGTACATACTTATCTCCAACTCAAAGTCAGTTTTCTCATTGGTAAACACATAACTCCTTATCCAGTTTAAATCTTCTGTTAAATGGACATAAGCTAGACATTAGCAAACATGGCCAAGGCAGACCATTCTCTTTAAAAGTGTTCATGCTGTTAAAAGTTAATGTAGTGCAATCATTTTCCCAGATTCATTGACCCTTCAGAAATGGTTTTCTCCATTATTACACCTATCCTACTGGTAAAAAAGGCTAGGATCACGACAGGAACGGCAGAAAAAAAGTGGCTGCAATGTATGCTGTTTGAGTTACTTGATGAGGGTCAGTAACATTTCTGTCTGTCCCTATTTCTGCAACAAAACCAGGGCAGTTAATAACTAAATAAAACCATTTTTTGTCTCACAAGCTGTGACTAAGATCCTGGTTACATAGAATGGTGAAATGCCACATATTGAAAAAAAAAAAATGGTCTATATAAAAAAAAGAAGTATTTTTAAAGAAAATAAGGAAGATAATTTGCTTTCTGGGAGTTATTTAATCTTACAAGAGCAAAACCAAATAATAAACTCAGATACAAACTTCCTTTTGAATTGGGCTATGATGAACTAGAAATGAACTAAAGAAATAAGCCAACCAGAAACGAAAGTCCATTGATACTCCTTTTGTGCCAATTGCCCATACTTTATCAAAACAGAGCATTTAATGTAGCAGTAATTGTGAAAATCAATCCAGAATATTCACTCATTTCCATATCAATTTGTAATCTGTCAATTGAAATTTAATTGCAAGCTAAATTTAAATACAGAGGTAAAATCTCCTTTGAGTTGCCACATTCCTGGTGACTTTACAAATATATCCATGAAATCTGCAATAGTAATAGTGGGGTCAACATTACCAACAGTTGTTGCCAATATCTTTATGAAAGACACTGACAACGTGGCTTTATAATCCAGCCACCTACAGACAAAATGTTTTAATATGATGCCTGGCTGAAAGGGAAACTTGATGAAATTTCTAAACCAACTAAGGGAGCAACACCAAACCCTAATATTTACTAGGGAAATTGTGAACTATGATAGTTTGCTATTTTGGAAAATTCTAGTGTTCTAAATGTTAGAAGCTTCTTAGACTCTCAGAAAGGGGTTAGCAGTTTGCAAAATATTATTAGCTCAAAACATTTGAACGTTCTGTCAGGAAAATGGTTAACCACCTAGCCTATCCATCATATGAGTGTTAGCAAAAGAATTAAGAAATCCAACCCCCAGTGAACTTAAGAGATAAATTGGGTGCTAAAATGGAAATAGCCAGTTGTTGATATTTGTGTAACCTAATCCCTTTTCTTTTAATAAATCCACGTAAAGAAAATTCTGTGAGACTCTTGCTTTCTGTTGCCAAGAGCTTGCCAAGAGATAATGATGTAAATCTAAACTACAAAGTCCATAGAAAAAGAGACAAACATAGACCATTAGCTCAATACTGCAAAATATCCCAAATAAAAGACCAGTTAATAGGTCACTGATAAGGAGGGCTGACAAAATAAGTGATGCCACTAGCAAACCAAAGGAAATTCAAAGCTCTTCTAAATAATGGGTGCACTATACAAGCTAAAACTAAAGCAAGAAAAATATCAAAATAAACCTCAAACAGGATTATGAACAGCATGCAAGGAAGTGCCAGATAAAAGAGACAAAAGATCAGGAATGATAGAACTGTTATCCTTTAATAACGATGAATTCCCCAAAGTAAGAAACAGGAAAGTGTAAAAAATTAATAGCTGTACAGACAGTTACATTGGATAAACAGGATATTTTACTGTTAAATAACATGAAAAGAATATTTAGCTTAAAAACATAGTATAGTTAATATTGTCTAAAACCAGTCGGAATGGCCAAAAAAATAGGCTAAAAATGTCAGCTTCCTGGCACAATGTAAGATATATTTCCCCTGAATGATTACAGGAGAAATAGAAATATATATTCATCCAAATAATTTATCATCAAAAAGGATAATCGTTATCTAAATGGCTGGTAGCATTTGATATAGATATTTTGTTCCACGATACACAGACAATATGTATGAAAACAACCGATTATGATTTTTTTCAAGTTAAATTGAATAAAACTAGGAATCTCAGATTTAATATTTCCATTTTAAACATATTACCTAAAAAAAATCCTGAATTGAAAAGTTGCAAATGAAAATATTGTCATTTTTTCATAACTCTTCAGATTAGTCCATAAGATTTTTCTCTTGCACCAACTAATCTAGAATAGGATATGCATAAAAAAGTTAGTTTTCAGATCTTCTGGAACTTGCATGTGTTTTGAGAAAAAAAAAGGTAAAAAGCACCAAATATGACTTTATCTTTTAAAAAGCAGTTTATTGGGTTTCGAGTACATGATAATTAGAGCACCTGTTTATAATAAATTAAGCAGTCTATATAGGAATGAATTATAGAAAGACAATTGAGGGGGGGGAGAACCCAACTAAAATATGCAGTACATGTAAATTATTTCTGTCATTTTTATGAATTATATTTCGTTATGGGTTTGAGGAAAACATCAAGTCAGTTATATCTCTTTCATTTCTAACTTATATTTTAACGGCTGGAGATCTTGCACCTCGGTGCCACATTTAGGACAGGTAAAGTATATATCCGATAAGAAGCAACTTTTAATACAATAGTAACAAAAAACATGTGAGCAGCCAATAGTATGAGGCATAGTAGGCCATTCCCCGCACACAGAACATTCCTTGTGACTTATTTCTGACATACTTTCATTATTGAAGTTTTTCCTAACAGGTAAAGACCAAGAAGAAATCTTGAGTTTGAGTTTCTGCATGTTAATAAGTGGCAAAAGGAACACCAGAAACTCAGCAAATCCATGCCACAAGAGTTCTCGGTTCATGTATTCAAAAGCAATTGGACGGACACCCTGCGGCTGGCAGAACACTGATCTAATTCCTAAAATACGCTCAGTAAGTGTAGCAAATTTTCCCTTATGAAGAAAAATTAGGAAGTTTAGCAACTCACAGAGTCTGAGAAGCCTCACTATTAAGTTAATAAAATATTTTGTCCTTTGGAATGACTCCAATGGACGTTTGCTAAATAAATCATAACACCTTTCTTCCAGCCATTTCCCGCCAACAGTACAAATAAGATACCATAATTTCTGTTGCTTGCTCAATGTCTGGTATTTCTGTATTTGGGATAAATCATTTGTGTATTGAATGTTCAGTAGAGCCTGTCCCACTGTTGCATTCTTGGAGCAGATGGTGAATCTCCACAAAAAAAGCCAGAGAGATGCTTTAATTTCTGGTTCAAAACGAGCCAAGAGTCCAGGTTTAAATCCATGAAAACAGCAAGAGAACTGGGACCAAACTAGTTGTTCCAAGGCTTTGTTCAGTTCAAGTGCATCCAGCTGACTAATTCTGAGGACAGGAATCACTTTGTTGACATTGTTGTCCTTCGATGCCATGGTCAACACGGAGCCCTCTATAACAAAAAATAAATTCATGAACATATTTTCATTTGTTCATTTACATTTTGTAGTCCTTTAGAATATTTATTCTTTTCATTTTGATAACAGTTTCATCAGCTAGACCAACAAGAGTAATAAAACATAACTATCCCAATCTCACCGAATGGAAAGCAAATATTTTAAATCTGGATCTTTAGTTGTCATGTTAGACATTAAAATTAAAATAGACAATAAATGTCCACTCAGGTTAATTCCTTTGCTGGTGGTTTTTCACCAGCACATACAACATACATTTAATGTATGTTCAATGTACACATTGATTTTCACATGAACCAGCATTCTGATGGTACCTGTTACTGCACAGTATGTACGCTGGCTTCTACTTTATAATACAAATGTTCAGATTAAAACAAATTTAGCAATAAGGGCAAGCTTCCCTGAGGGATATCATGTTCTTAATTACCATTCCGCAATCCCAGGTATTTGAGGTCAGAGGTCCATAACATTTTTTAAGGCCAAAGGCCGAGTGTGGCCTTTGAAAGATATGCTGAAGGCTATACTAAAAAAAAAAAAATGGTAACAAGATAAAAATTAAATTTTATTTCATTCCATTTATATCTAGATTTAAATAAAATTAAATATAGTTAATATAATTGCCCTCTAGACAGACATTTAATCATTTCTCCCTTCTGTAAATTAATTACAATTTGGCATCAACTTTTAAAAATCTCTGAAATGTCATTCAAAGCTTTTAGGGGATACGTTTGGCCCTAAAATCTGTACTTCAGGTGCACCTCTAATTCATGTGATTGAAGAGTTAATATCCAACCAGGTTTGGTACTATATAAAACCATTTTTATACTTAAAATATACATTTTTATACATTTATTTAGGTTCACCTGTCATATTAACCTAATTAAACCAGAAGGTGCTACTTACCATTTTTATTCATGCCTTTCCATTTATTTGAGTCTAGGTTTCTAATATTTTGTTATCAGGCTGAAGGGCCAACGAGGTACAAAAGTGAGTTAGAAATCTAATAAATAGCCATTGTGTTAGGACAATAGAGGGGGTGGCTTTGAATCCCACCTCTTCTTCTCACATTCCATTCCCATGGGCTGTCCCAAAATTTCCATCAAAACATCAACTTCAAGGACTGCCACATTAGTGAACTATTAATTGTACGAATTTTCTCTCTCTTTTTGCCTTTGTGTCTGACTACCTGAGCAGAGGAAGTGCCATTTTTAAATGACCTGCAATTCACAGATAAAAATTCTCATTTTTAAAATTTCTTTACATTTAAGAGACTTTAGCTTGTTTAAATCTCTTTTAAAATACTGGTTTGTTATGCTTTAGACTTTCATGATATTAAAGTTCAGATTCATTAAGAAGTGCTTTCTTTTGATTTTGATTTGATTTTTGATTAAAACCTGCATTCTAGAGCTACTTCTGGGCTCCAGTGGCCAGATAGATCTCACTAATATTGTACCTACCACACCATCTTTATATAGACTTTCCTTGTTTTGTGACTGTTTGGATTACGACAGTGATGAAAATGTATCTTTTTGATCAATACTTATATTTACAACCTTCACAGTTCTGTAAAACAAAGAAAAGTTTTGAAATAAGATCATAAATCGAGTTGCAGTTTCTCTTAGTGGCCACTCTGCTTAACAACTAAATTGCTGGTCCCAACTGTAGTTGCTAAACGAGAGAATACCAGTACTGCTACTTGTATCTTCTATGATCCCTCCTGTTTCACATAGTCTAAGGTGCGTTTACATGATCAACACTGTTTCTGAGTAGACTTTCTCACTTCCAGTTTTCAACAGATGGCTACCATCTTAAATGCCTCCAAATGTGGCATCAGCATGGATTTTCACTCAAATTTGCATTTGTATTTTCTGTGAAATGTTGTCATATTAACTGTCAGACAGTTATGAGGTTATATAGCGATTTTCCTGTTCAGAATGTATTAAATATATAACCAGAGAATTTCTAGGCTATGCAGCCCTACCTAGGTCATAACTTTACACAAGTTGTGCCTGACATCTTCACTGCTCTATTAATTCTCAGGTACTTTGTATTTAATTCGTTTAAAAATGCTATTATTCGTATTTTTATTTTTATTAAACTAAACTACTGTTATTGACCAGTAATGCATTCTAAGACAAGAAATTATTGAGTATCATTAATTAAATAGGTATATTTTTCTGATATGTGTTAATATTGCTTACTGTGTATTATACAAATTATGAATGAATGTATTTTATTTAGAAATGCATTATTGACAGAAATCTATCAATACTAAAGTGGGTATTGTCAAGGGCCTGTCGATATTAATGTAATTATGATTAAGGGGATAACATGGATTTTAGCTTTAATACCAAATAACATCTCCTACATTGCTGCTATCAATATAAGCATTATTATTGACCTGTTCTGAGGCTCAGAACTAGATGTATTTCCATTAAGCATATCTGTCAATGCATCCTGCCTACAAAAATTCTACATTTAAATTTACAGGCCTGTAAACTTTGGCAGCAGAAATGTATGAGTTCAAGCAATCTCCAGAGTGTCATTCCTCCCACCCCTCCCAGCAATTCTGCTGTAATAAACTAATTTATGCCAATCCAATGACATTGCCATCTCACGCCTACTCTTTTCAGGATAATTAGTAGAAAACAAACAACATTTTCATACCAGAGGGGCACACAGTCCAATGCCTACTTATGCAAGCTAAAGATCTTCAGAATGTAAAACTTAAACAACATACCAAGCTGTTCCTCTTTGTGTTCTAAATTTGACTACTTATAAGTTAATGTCTATAAATAATATGCCAGCGAATTCAAATATACACCGCTCAAAATAATAAAAGGAACACAAAAATAAGACATCCTAGATCTGAATGAATGAAATATTCTTATTAAATACTTTGTTCATTACATAGTTGAATGTGCTGACAACAAAATCACACAAAACTTATCAATAGAAATCAAATTTAGCAACCCATGGAGGTTTGGATTTGGAGTTACACTCAAAATTGAAATGGAAAAAAACATTACAGGCTCATCCAACTTTGATGTAATGTCCTTAAAATAAGTCAAAATGAGGCTCAGAAGTGTGCGTGGCCTGACTGTATGACCTCCCTACAATGGCTGGGCATACTCCTGATGAGGTGGCTGATGGTCTCCTGAGGGATCTCCTCCCACACCTGGACTAAAGCATCCCCCAACTCCTGGACAGTCTGTGGTGCAATGTGGCGTTGGTAGATGGCGAGAGACATGATGTCCCAGATGTGCTCAATTGGATTTAGGTCTGGGGAACGGGCGGGCCAGTCCCTAGCATCAATGCCTTCGTCTTGCAGGAACTGCTGACACACTCCAGCCACATGAGGTCTAGCATTGTCTTGCATTAGGAGGAACCTAGGGCCAACTGCACCAGCATATGGGTCACAAGGGGTCTGAGGATCTCATCTCGGTACCTAATGGCAGTCAGGCTACCTCTGGTGAGCACATGGAGGGCTGTGCGGCTCCCTAAAGAAATGCCACCCCACACCATTACTGATCCACTGCCAAACCGGTCATGCTGGAGGATGTTGCAGGCAGTAGAACATTCTCCACGGCGTTTCCAGACCCTGTCACATCTGTCACGTGCTCAGTGTGAACCTGCTTTCACCTATGAAGAGCACAGGGCGCCAGTGGCAAATTTGCCAATCTTGGTGTTCTCTGGCAAATGCCAAATGTCCTGCACGGTGTTGGGCTGTAAGCACAACCCCCACCTGTGAACGTCGGGTCCTCATATCACCCTCATGGAGTCTGTTTCTGACCATTTGAGCAGCCACATGCACATTTGTGGCCCGCTGGAGGTCATTTTGCAGGCCTCTGGCAGTGCTCCTCCTGTCCCTCCTTGGCGGAGGTAGCGGTCCCGATGCTGGGTTGTTGCCCTCCTACAGCCTCCACAACGTCTTCTGATGTACTGGCCTGTCTCCTGGTAGCACCTCCATGCTCTGGACACTCAGACACAGCAAACCTTCTTGCCACAGCTCGCATTGATGTGCCATCCTGGATGAGCTGCACTACCTGAGCCACTTGTGTGGGTTCTAAACTCCTTCTCATGCTACCACTAGAGTGCCAGCATTCAAAAGTGACCAACCCATCAGCCCGAAAGCATAGGAACTGAGAAGTAGTCTGTGTTCACCACCTGCAGAACCACTCCTTTATTGGGGATGTCTTGCTAACTGCCTATGCTTTCCACCTATTGTCTATTCCATGTGCACAACAGCATGTGAAATTGATTGTCAATCAGTGTTGCTACCTAAATGGACAGTTTGATTTCACAGAAGTGTGATTGAGTTGGAGTTACACTGTGTTGTTTAAGTGTTCCCTTTATTTTTTTGAGCAGTATATTTTCCAAGAGTTTTAGTTCCAAGGATCACTTATATCAATCAGGTGGTATTGAAATATGCAGCCAATAATCATCAGAGTAAAATGTGTCTCCAGCTGCCAATCAATGTCACGTCTCAGTGATAGCCTTGTCTTACAAAAATGTACCATAGGGTGTGGGTGCCAAATCTGGAAGGATTAGAGGTACTATTTTCATTTACATATATCACAATTATTCCCAGGTCACCTTAATTTATAAGACCATGACAGTAATTGCAGATTTTTAAAGCTTTTTGTAGTGTAATTAACATAAATATTAGATACAGAATTTCAAAGGGAAACTCAGACTGTGTGGTCCAATTCATCTGGATGCCATCTAGTTCCCATCCTTATGCCAATAAAATGGGAAGAAAGAGTTAAAAGAATTCCTATTAAATAAAGCTGCACACACACTGGAGTGGAGAACCAGAGGCTGTTCTGCTATAACTTCCAATATCCCTCATGCTGGGACTGCTGGGCATTTTAGTCCAACAATATCTGCATAGCGAGAGTTTCTCATCCCTAACATAATGAATGCATGGGGACAAAGGAAATATAGATGTAATAATTGCTATTTATAAATATATTTTCTTAGAGAATGAGCTGTTAATTTTTAAATATGTTTGTCTCAATTTAAAAAAAAATGCCCAAGGAATTCAGAGTATTCTTGTCAAATTCAGATGCTAGTTAAGAATGATCAAAGCTACACAAAGATGTATAGACCTTATCTGTCTGTCTATCGCACACTATATGGGTTGGTTGTGGGCTATCTCAGATCTATAGATTTTCAAGCCAATTCATCATAAACAACCTTCTTAAAGACCTGTGAGAGCTGAAGCTGGGAAAACGGAAAGCTAGGAGGGTCAGACGTAAGCATTACTGCAGGTGCCGTTTACTTCCCAGTCTGGAAGTAGAGCAGCAATGAGTCCATTTCTATGAAAAAGCAGGAGAAACAAACCTATGATTTAAACTCTGAGGCTCATACGTATTGCATACACACTGATACACACACACACACACACACACAAGCCTGCACCATGCATACATACATATATTCACATGGCTGGATTCCTGGTTTCCATAGCAGCTGATTTCTGCATAAATATGGCTTCCTCCATTTTCAATAATAGTTTATATTTAATGCTTAATTAAACTATATAGAATTCTTGAAGGTTGTGCTGTTAAGCTAACTATTGAACGCAGGGAATTGAATAGTGAAGAGGAGTGACGAAACCTGTGCCTGCATGTAGCCTGACAAGACTGTCCTTTGTATGTACTTTTATACATTCAAGAAAGACAGGTAGGATCCCTTAACAAAAGCCTCACCAGGATTACATATTATCTTTTCATCACTATAAAATTAGCTTGTCATTACTATGTCATAGCTTAAATAACCTTCAAAAAGATTAATTTCACATTATATTTTGAATTTCTATATGCTTCAATTAAATGCCTTCTATCATTTGGAAGTATACAACAGACTTAGATTTGCTAAGCGCTCTGCAGAGATAATACCTAACATTTATAAACTTAACTTAAACATTACTCAAATGTTCCTTGAATTTCTGGAAAAAAAATTGTATGATTATTTTTACTTGGCCTATTTTAGTCTTTTTATTATAACTAAAGGAAAACATAATGCTTTATAACATGTAACAAGTGCATACACATTTAATAAAATAAATAAATCTAAATGGAATTAGAATTTAGTTACTTGGTTTAATAACCATTTGAAGTTACAGTGAACTGGAAAAGTAACTTTGCAATCTGTCCTTGCACTTATGACCATCAAACAATCCTCATGGTCACATAACTGAGATTTGGGCACTTTGCAACCAGCAAAGTTTATGACTGAGCAGAATTCATGTCTATTTTTAATGAATATGTACAAATGTAGCAATGAATGTTAACTATCAATGAAGTAGCACAAACATCTTCTTTCTATCCCTCCTCCCCTTTTAGGGGGGGCAGGTACTTTCAATTCAGTCTTGACTCCTCCAAACTGCATGGATAAATCTATACAATTTTCTTGGGAACTTTTCAGAAATAGTTGCCCATTGTCTTCTAAAGCTGAAAGAGAATCCAGCAAACAACTAGCTTTCTCAGTAATTACAAGTATGGCTTCTAAAACTTCTGCACACTGTAAATCAGCTTTGTAACCACCTGTATAGCCTTGTCTTCAAAGATACTAAACACATCTTTATAGGTGCATAGTAGAAACATCTATTAATATCAGGCTTTTCCAAGATATTCATATTAGAATTGTGCAATGATAAAATCATGGGGTCATATGACCAGTGATTATGATTTGCACTTCCAAATTGTAGGAAAGTTTTATTTTATTTTAGGGCACTAGTCTATTTTATTTATTACAGTAATTTTTACTTTGGAGAGATACAGATTACAAAATATCTTAATTGAAAGCACGCTCCACTTCAAATTACTTTAAAAATATTAAACGATTAGTATTTTTTTTTCTTATTTACAGAACAAAAGGAGTTAAGCAGTAATAGACTGTTTGGAAGTATTTCTACCATAATATGTAAAGAAGTCCCTGAATGAGTCACTGTGACATTTAGTACTGCATGATTACTTATGAACATATAGTGGTTTCAGATACTTAATTCATCTAATCTCCAGGGGCACCGCCTATTGGTACATTACATTTCTCTATAAACATTCCAAGTTTAGAATTTCATGCATTAAAGGTTAATTTTTAGCCTTCCGCTAATAAAATGCACACACTTTCTGTAATATTTAATAAGAATCATCTCCATTTTTGATGAATTTGTAAAAATGAATCACTTATCAACACTTCATCCCCTTTTATATTTCACATAAACAGGCAGATACATTCCTACACTATTGATTAAACTAAATGAAAAATTCATAAAACTTCATAAAACTGCTTATTGTAGCAGCAGAACTTCCAAATGTTATAAGAAAACTTTTACTTATACATAGGAAAGTGCAGAAAAGAATTTCTATGACATTTTTGATAAGGATAATGGCATAAAGCAACTCAAAATGCCCTCTAAAAGCTCATTTACATTTTTATCTTCAAATCTTATTTTAAGGGAAGTATCTTGGACTTCAAAAGAAAATTAAATGTGCCTCCTAATGTAGCATTAATATCTTTATAGCAATTTCTCTTGCCTCAAGATTGAGCATTGTACATTGGCCATACTTTGAATATGTCATTTAAAACTAGAATCTCCTTTCTTGCATATGTTAAGAAGTCTCAGATATTTCTGGCATATAATGAATGAAATGACTTTGGATTTAACAAAACAAATAGTGGGCATACTAATAAGTAAAATGCCGTGGGAACTTGAACAAACCCTTCTGTAAATTTCTACTCAACACCATATAGATATAGTATTTGGTAGAGTTGTGTAACATTGTGCAGCTCCATCTGAAAGCCTCACTTCAAACAGATAGGAGAGACAGTTCTTTGGTTCAGAAAATAAAAATCACCTTGTATCAACTAGAAGCACTGAGAGGGTCAACTTGATTTAGCCAGTAACTTCATTCTAGCAGGAAGGGCTTTTGTGTATGAGCAGCAGCTCTTTATAATGGCGAGACTGAAGCAGTATAGCCCTTCTGATGTAGTACTTCGGAGGGAACCTCTGCTTCAAGTTGTGGCATCCCTTTCAAGTTGCACACAGCCTTAGTAATCAGCAAACCTTATCCATGGTGATAGGGCTGTATCATATTAAAAAACAGGAACCTAAGTGAAAAGAATCTATTTAAAAATATTTTAATTACTCACCATAATTCTAAATCACCCCAACCAATTAGGCACAACACAATCACTAGTTTTTCACAATACAGTGAAAAACCATAATATAAATGGCCAACTGTTAAAACACTTATCACTGGTACATGCCTCTCCTGGAACTTGAGGAGTGGGGGCTGCTCAATAGGTGCTCTTGTTATTTGCAGCAGCCAGGCTGATTCTATCTTGGCAAGGCATTCCCGGATATTTTACTTTCTATTTTATTTTACTCTCCTAATCAAGATTTTCAAGATTAAGAGTGGTTTAGCTTTAAGGAACTAGGATTCCTTTCCATGAACAATAATCCGTTTATATGATCTCTCATTCTGTGGGATACTGTTTGAAGAATAGGTACTGCTGGACAGGCACTGCTCAGTCTTGGGGATAATTTTTGAGATATCACCAAGTTTGGCTTGACCAGACAAGCAGTGTTTACACACAGATTGTTTTCTATGATCAAATTCAAATGTAGAGCGAAGAACACTAGAGAGCTGATTACCTGGATAGCTCTGAATAGCTCTGAATAACTCTGAGCAAGGCCACCAATAACATTTTATAACCATTGCCTGGGGAATTAACATCTTTTAATAGCAAAATCCTATATAAGATTTGAGGGAGATGGGCAATTAAGTGTGAAAATAAATAGTTCAACAGTGTGGCAACTTTGGCAACTTTTAAAATGTGTGGACTCCAACTCCCTTTCCCTCCCAACATTTTGGGAGCTAAAGCTCACACTTCTTAAAATGTCCAATACTGAGAAACACTGCTTGTTCAATGACTATATAAAGTTGCCACAGCGCTGAAAAAGGAGATTTATAACTGGTCTTTGAACTTGCACCTGTCCCAGCATCCCTACATAAACATGATTGCAATTCAAGTGTTTGGCAACCAGCTCACATTCATGATGATCACACCATCCTCACCCACAGGATCACCATTTGCAAACTTCATAGCTGGCTTCCAACAAGCTAAGTCAATTGGGAAGCTGGCAGGAAATAGCAAGTTGTAATACCTGATGTTGCATTTAACAAATGGGGCGATTTGCTTAAAGACCACAGTGAGATCTGACCTAACTCAAGCATGATCATGTAAAGTTTCCCTTTATGACAGCATTTCTTAGTACTGGATGGCTGATCCCAATCACTGTCAGTAAATGAGGACTATCTGTACAGGTATACCAAAAAGTAACTACCATAAAATCATTTCCTGCTAAGGAGGAAAGAACTGTATAATATTGCTGTCTAAATGGAATATGCAATTTCAACTACTTTATGAATTTTTTTGAATGAGTAACATGAAGTGCCATGATTCTTAAGCATTTTTAATTACAGTAAAGGCAGCAACCTTAAGCACTCAGAGAGCCATTTGGATCTATTTCCCTTAGAAAACCCTGAAAGCCAATAATTTAACAACTGGTGTGACTAGGTGGTGTACCTTCTCAGGCCAGGTGAGGAGTGAATGGGATGGAATTGACAGGGCCAGCAAAAGGTGGGATCAACCGACAGGGAGCCACAGCAGAGGCTGGAAAGAGCCGCATGTGGCTCCGGAGCTGCAGACTGCAGACCTCTGAGTTAAGGCAATATCACAAGTGATTAAAACAAAGTAAAGCTATCCTGTCAAGATTGAGTGAGCCAACAACTTAAAAATCAACCACATTTCCAAGTCAACTTATGAGCCAAATGTTGTTGGGTTGTTTTTTTTTTTTTTGTTTGTTTTTTTTGCCATCAAAGGAAAGTTCTAAAGTTTATGAATGGCCATGGAGGCCATCCTCCTTGTGTTTCTAACATGTGTCCCACTGGGCCGAACATGCTCTCATCCCTAATTCTGGTTTTGGTTTAGAATATTTGCTATTGTCCCTCTCCCAAGGGGGAGGAGGCACAGCAGTGGCAGATTAAGGTTCACTGATGCCCTAAACCAGGGGTCCCCAAACTTGGCAACTTCTAAGACTAGTGGCCAGCATAGCTATCTGGAGAATTCTGGGAGTTGAAGTCCACAAGTCTTAAAGTTGCCAAGTTTGAAGATCTCTGCCCTAAGCACTGACAAATCTTGGTGCCCCCCCCCACCTTTGTACATAGTGTACAAATAATTGTTTTTTCTTCTTCTCTTTCTCAACTTTTTGGCGCTCCCTTTGGGCCTGGTGCCCTAAGTACCCGCTTAGTGGGCTTAATGGTTAATACATCACTGGGGTGGGTGGGGGGCTTTCCAGCGACGAAGCCTCTATCTGGATTTTGGGTCAAACATTCGCAGGGCTGTCCAAGGATGAAGCTCACCCAGTTAAAAAAAAACGGGGGAGAGAACGTTCCACGACAGGCAGAAATCCAACTGGATTAGCTTTTCGACGTAGGATAAGGGGGGAAAAGCCGTTTGTTGCGTTTACGCTTGTACGGCGATTGGCTAGCTGGCTGGCTGGCTGGCGGGCGACGGGGGGGGGGGGGAGAACCCATGTCCCTCTCGCTTCAAAGCCGGTCTGCCCAGTGGAAGGAACCCGCTTTCCCTTCAGCCTCATCAGCCCCGGCTGGCTCGCCCGCTTGCTCCCTCCCTCCCTCACTGACTGACCTCCGCGGCTATCCTCCCGAGGGAGGGGCTTCTGGGGAAGCGCCACCGCCGCCTCGGCCTCCGCGGCTCGCGCCTCCAGGGGGAGGCGGGGGGAAGAGAATGACCCGGATTTCACATCGAGCAACGAGGCCCTAAATTGGGCTGCCTAGAGCGGCCTGAGTCGTCTTTCTTTTATTTCCGTTTTCGTCATCTCTACGGCCCTCGATGGTGGCGCGCCGCCCCAAGCCGCTCCGGATGGGAGCCGACAATTGGAGGAAGAAACAGGAAACGCCGATTAAACTCGCTCCCATCTCCTAGAGTGGTTGCTTCCTGGGCGCTTTGTAAGTCTGAGCCTCCGCTTTGTTCATAGAGATAGGGAGGGGGGGGGGAAACCTCTCCATTCCCGTTGTCCGAAGAGGCTTCATTTTCTCTTTTAGCGAAGCGGCTCCAGCAATGTATTTTAAGTGTGGCCGGCAGGAGCTCGCAGTCTGCTTCACTGGAGTCCTTTTATTCCTGGCCGGATAATCTGAAATCTTGGAATTATGTCAGTAATTGCGGATCATTAAACTTTGGGCACAAGGCTTTAGGTTTGCTTCTGACGGACATCCGCTCACTTTTAGAAAGCCCGAAGCAGCTATTGGGTGGGAGAATGAATAGAATGGAATAGAATAGAATTCTTTATTGGTCAAGTGTGATTGGACACACAAGGAATTTGTCTTTGTTGCATATGCTCTCAGTGTACATAAAAGGACAAGATACATTCGCCAAGAATCATAAGGTACAACACAATGATAGTCATAGGGTACAAATAAACAATCGGGAAACAAAATCAATATAAATCGTAAGGATGCACGCAACAAAGTTACAGTCCTGCAATCAAAAGTGGGAAGAGATGGGTGATAGGAACGACGAGAAGACTCATAGTAATAGGGAACCTTAGTGAATGGTTTGACAGTGGTGAGGGAAACGTTAAATCCTCTCCTAAGCTATTTTGGGGTCTACAATGCTGAGACGTTGGACCGGCCCAGCCTGCATAGTGAAAAAACTGCAGCATTCATTCTGCAAGACTCCCGTCACATCTGAGGATTCTTGTAAATCACTCGCCCCATCCTACACGCGTCCTCAGACACTCTCCAAGCGAGTAATTTGTGGGTTATATAACCAAGCTCATTTAAAATAAGCCAGAATAAGACCTGACTTTGAGATAGCGTAACCCTTATTTGTTGAGGGGGGGAGACGGCGATAACACTATTTCACCAGCTCTTTTTTTTTCCCTGTGCAACTCTCATTTCCGCCGCCCCCCGGGGGGAGGGGGGAATGAAACATGGCTTCCTAAAGAGACCCGGAACCTCGCTTATCCGTATCGGGAACTGAACTCTTTCAGCTCACGATCTTTCCAAAGGCTGTTAATAGAAAGAGAAGTGATCCCAAAGACGCTTGATCGGAATCGGCTATTTGACGAGCGGTACAGGGATCCAATCACAGCGGAGGGGCGGCACTAAATGGTAACCAATGAGCTACCGGTGGAGAAAAATAGGACTCGGAACCACAGGGGGCGGGACGATTCTAAATACGTCACTGGGGAAAGACTCTTTGGAGCCCAGTGGAGGTTGATGGTTAGCGCAGGTGAGATGGAGCATCCTTGGCTGCGTCGTACCAGCTCTTTGAAGGCTTCCGCGAGGACAAAATATGTTTTGAGTTTTTATTTGTCCCGCAGCAAATGATATTTGAAGGTAGACTGTCTGTGAACTCTGAAGCTCCATTTGGTTATAATTACCAATAACTTTGGGAAGCTTATCTATCACGTTTTTGTCCCCCCCACCAAGGCATCCGTTTCTAGAATGCCACATTTTATTTTTTCCCAAAGCTTTTTTTTTCTTTGCAATGGCACATTTTTTTTTCTTTTTAAAGGCGTCAGAGTTGTTCAGCAATGCCAATAGTGCAAAATGTTTGGGAGTTGATCAGGATATAAATTTAATATTTAATATTTTTAATTAAAATTGTAAATACATATTTGACTAAATAATAATTCAGAGAGTAACCATCGCCAACCCAAGATCTTTGGAGTTCAGATCATTTTGGGAGTTTGAAACAGTTTATTACGTGATTCATCTTTAGTGTTTTAAAAAATTAGTTCATGTATACAAGTTGTCCTTAGTTAATTATAGTAATTGGGATTGCTATCGCTAAGTGATGCAGTCACGTGATTTGTGCTCCATCACTTGGTGATAGTAATTCTGGTATGCCCCATTGCTGTAGTTAAATGACCATTGCAGGTTAAGTCTCTAGTGGCTTGCAAGCAAAGTGGCAGGCAGGTAAGGCTACATGAGTGTGGCAGGTTCAGGAGTAGTTGACAGGTAGGGAGGGTATGTGTGGCCCATGAGATGCAGCTTTAGTGGAGCTGGGGTTGACCACAAATCAGGTGGGAAAGGTGTGCAAGTATTCCCTGCAGTGCAAGAGTGGCTGGAGATAATTGCTGCTACGTGTGGAAAAGTGCACTGGTAGCATGTGTGGCCCAGTGGTGGGTTTAATTTTTTTTTAGAACCTCTTCTGTAGGTGTGGCCTGCTTTGTGGGAGTGGCTGGCTGGGCATGTGACTGGGTGGGAGTGGCTTGCCAGCCATGTGATTGAGTGGGAGTGACTTGGCAGCCATGTGTCTGGGTGGGCGTGACCAACTTGTAAAATGTGATGAAACTTTTGCTAGCAACCAAAATGTTGGCTCAGGAACTCTGGCATTTGAAGCACGCAAGTCTTAAAGCTGTCAAGTTACAAGACCCTTGCACCCCTAACCCTTTAGAAAAAAAACCCCTAGAGATGTTCAAACTTGACAGCTTTAAGACTTGTGGACTTCAACTCCCAGAATTCCTCCTCTCGCTCTTCATCTTGATGTGCGGATGGCGGGGGGAGGGAGCTGGAACCGGTTCTAAATGGCACTGTAGATTTGTGGAACCTCTTCTATAGAAGAGGTTAGAACTGGCAGGAACCCACCCCGGGTGTGGCCAGGCAGGTGTGTGAATGCTATAGAGTTCAGGTGAGTGTTGCAGGCACATACATGCTATCAAATATGAGATCCTTGGGATATTCCACTCCATAACTGGATCTCCTTAGGATAAAATGCTGTGGAACTAGGCATGAGTTACAGGACCAACTTGTGACCTTCCTTGCTTGCTTCTCCTTTGACTTTCCTTGGAGGCAAGCAAGGAAGGATACAAATGGTGATTATGGGACACTACAACTATGTAAGTGCAAGCCAAAGACTCAGATTGCAGTCATGTGACCATGGGAGTGATGGAATAGCCAAAATTTAAGAGTCAGTTGTCCCAAAGGTGCTTTTCCAAGAGGGAAGTGGGATTTCTGGTTTTTCTTTGAAGATGTTTCACTTCTCATCCAAGAAGCTTCTTCAGCTTGTGTGAAAAGCGAAACATCTTCCAAACCCCCCCCCAGAAAGTCCAGTTGTCTCTTGAAAAAACACCTTTGGGATAGCCATGACCTGGATGACTGAGAATCTCCATACATATTAAGACTCGGTCATAATTACCAGTCATTCAGCATCATTGTAACTTTGAACTGTGACAGAATAATGAGTAATCATTAACGGAGGACTATTTCTGTATAGCATCTTGTCAACAGTTGCTTCTCTTTCAAATACCTTGCATTTTTTCTTACCATGGAATATACAGCATGGAATCATGTACCAGGACGTTTACTACAGTGAACCTCAACATGCATTTCATGTTAAAACAATATACCGTATTTTTCAGAGAATAAGACGCACCAAGATTTTTAAGAGGTAAATTATAAAAAAAGTTTTTGCATTCTGCATACCTCACAAACCCTCTGCATGGCTCATTTTTTTGTGAAAAATGGGGCATGCAGAGAGTTTGAGAGGCTTGCAAAGTGCTCCTGGGGGCTGGGAAGGGGAATGAGCAAAAAATGGCCCGTTTTTCGCTTGTTTTTGCCCTTCCCAGCCCCCAGGAGCACTTTGCAGGCCTCCCAAACTCTCTGCACGTCCATTTTTGTGAAGGGGGCGGGGTTTCAGGAAGTAAAAAATGCTGTATTCAGTATATAAGACGCACCCAGATTTTCACCCTCTCTTTGGGGGGGAAAAAGGTGTGTCTTATACACCGAAAAATGGTACTCCTTTTTGTACCATTCCATTAATAGCAAATGGAATAGTCCATTTTGAATTATGTCATCACTTGGCAGCCATGTTCTGTGCTAATATAGAACTCATTCCTATGCATGTTTCAAAATAACCTTGAATGTGACTTTCATGATGGGTTGAATACCTTGTACTAGCTCTAATTGGCCCATTTTCTCCTTGATATGTGCACATGATTCTCATTAAAGCTAATGGAGCTATATAGATTCCTAAAGGTAAAGAAATAACTTTGAAGGTTCTATTATGGATATTAATGATCTCTTAATTGCAGACATGGTACAATTTCAAAATGGGGCAAGAAGGAATTAAAAACTGCAAGTATTTAGCAATTTATTTATAATAAACATTTATGTAGTCGAAGTTATCGTTGAAAGTTCATGTAAGAAGTATTTTCTAATGACCCTAGATGACTCCACTTTACATTAATTTTTCCTGATGAATTAGACAAATGGAGCTTGCAACAATAATGTTATATCAAATTTGAACGCTAATGCCTGTATATTCTGTCAGTGGGTCAGGGGGCCAAAGCGGATCCTAATGGGTACCAGGAAAGGAAAATACAGCTTTGTCAAAGTGTTGTGTTTTTTTCTCCACAGGAAGAGGAGAAATATTTCACTATGGAAATAACCTGTTTGTTATTGACTACAAGCTTGTATAGACAGTGGAATGTTAAAAGAAAGAAGCATTCAAAATTTGTTTAGGATTTTTTTTACATGTCAGCATATTGTTTTAATTTGTAAATTAAATGGAATTTTCAAGGTATTTTAACATTTAATTTGAAATAGGCGCTCCTTCAATAATTGCTTTCTCTTTCCACTAGTCTGTCAGTCATAGCTTGCATCATGCGCTATTAGAATTTCAGTGTAATTAGGGAAAAGGCCTTTATCTGGATTTTTCATTGGAGGTGACTATAGTATTAGAGATGCATGTTTTCTCTGCTTATTTGTATTGGAGTTTACTAATCAGGAATCTAGATACTTATATTCTAATTTAAGAAAAGTAACGTATGAGTATTGTACTATGGTGACATGAAATCCCATTCCTGGATTTGAAAATAATGCTTTAATGGCTTGGGTCCACAATGGCCATGTTCTACGCTGGAGGAGGCTGGTGGACTAAAAAAAGAAAATTCCACCTCTGTATTACATGTGTCTAGTTCCTAGTTTCGTCCAAATCTTATTTATATTTCTAATGCTTTTAACATTTATGTTCTTGTTTTTATTGTGTTTTCCCAGAGTCACTTTGATAGTGAGATGGATGATCTATAAATTTAACTCCCAAAAATTGAGGTCACTCCCCACGTCTGCTCTTCAGTCCCAACTTCTGATACTCCCATAGGTATGTATAGTACATACATATATGGTAGAACTTTTTTTCTCCTTTCCTTGGTATGGGATAAAGACAGTAGTTGTGATGGAGAAAATTGGAAAATTAAAGACAAAATATATCTTATGATGTTGCTCCAGTCTGTGACTTAGATACAATACTTATATCAGATGTTGAACAGAGGTATGTAATGAGGGGTATTTGTATGATGTGTCAACATATGCATCCCATTTTGTTATCACCATTCATTGTGATTACTGTTAGACTAGATACATGGAAGAGTTGTTGTAGTTATTAAATTGGTTGCTGAGATTCAACTGTGGTACTACAGGTCGTGGACTACAGTAGATGATTGGCTGACATTGCACCAGGTCATGGTTTATTTAGGTAAAGGTAAAGGTTCCCCTCGCACATATATGCTAGTCGTTCCCTACTCTAGGGGGCAGTGCTCATCTCCGTTTCAAAGCCGAAGAGCCAGCGCTGTCTGAAGACGTATCTGTGGTCATGTGACTGGCATGAATAAATGCCATAGGTGCACGGAGTGCTGTTACCTTCCCACCAAAGTGGTCTCTATTTTTCTACTTGCATGTTTTACATGCTTTCAAAATGCTAGATTGGCAGAAGCTGGGACAAGTAACGGGAGCTCACTCTGTTATGCAGCGCTAGGGATTCGAATTGCCGAACTGCCGACCTTTCTGATCGACAAGCCCAGCGTCTTAGCCACTGAGCCACCACATCCCTTTTATTTTGGTAGAAATAATTGGCAGAAAATATAAATTGTATTAATTCATAAACCACGCTGCAGCCAAAACCAAGCCAACCATATTTCGCTTAATGGAATACATGCCTCCAATCATTGCGAGACCACCTAGGGAAATTTTGGATTTCCTTAGGTATTACTCATAAGGTGTTATAAATTATGGTATGCTTACTATACCCCTGTGTACTACTCTCATCTACTAAGATACTGTTCTTTGAAGGTTTCGTGGACTTCCCGCACAACAAGGAACAAGGATCATAACTAAACATTTTTAAGAAGGAGTAGAAACAAGTGTGCATTTTATAGAGCTTCATGGTAATTTACCATTTGCAGACAAATATGTACTTATCAGATAAGCTCAGCTTTCTCTCCACCTTCTTTCAGCTAAACTCTGCTTGCATTATCTATCACTTTTGGCTAGTGGGAGAGCTTTGAAGCCTAGCTCCTTTTTTCGAACTTCTATGTAAAAAATTACTCTTGTCTTTGTGCAGTTCAAATCCTTTTGTTAATTATACTGAACCCAGGTTTCCACTGAAACTCCAACAGTAGTGTTATCAGCATGTAATCTATCAAGGCCCCATGATTTCTTCTTCAATGGCTTTTGTAAGTTTAGTGCTTTTTCTGTAGACTTCGTTATACAAAAGGTGTGCTACTGTGCACTGTTTTGATCAAAGTTATAGTCATATGAGTATTTTTAAAATTTAATCTAGTTTCTAGGTTTTTTTAATTTTAGCAATTTGGTTCCCATCTTTGCCCTTGTATCCCAATCTGCACTGGAAAGTAGAATTCAATCTTAATCATAAATTAAAATATTAATCTGTTTTGTTTAACGAAACACATGTTAAGTTATTTCAAGTTCATAGCAAAACACAGAGAAACTTATCCTTTGCTTACAGATACTTAATAGTGCCCATTAAATGTCTATCTTAAAGTATGAATATATTGAACATTAGAATAAAACAGGCAAGTGTTGTTGGGGGGGGGGGGGACAAAACATACTTAAACTGAGAAATTGCTGCTATAAACTGCATGACATATCCTTTTCAGAAGGATAGCAGTAAATATTGTGCTAAGGATGGATACTGGCCAGAGAGATTGGCTTATTCATATTTTATCTTTTGTTCATTTTCAACACCTGAAAGAACATTAACCTGTAGTAATGTTTGATGTTCCTTGTCTTTCCATCTGTATGCCCCTGCTTTTAATTAAAATCCTACTTTGGCCAAGGTGACTTCAAAATTAATTGTTGTTTAATTAGTAAATTAATTAATGGAGTGAAAGCAAAATAAATGCTTTAGGGCCAACAAAGAGGAGAGGGGAAAAAAGAAAAAGTATAGTTTACCAACTTTTGATTCACATTTAACAAATATTTGTATTGCATTGGGCTTTGTCATTTTATTCTGATTCTTTAAACTGATGGGTTGGGTTGTTTTTTTTTGTGGTAAGGTCTGTAATCCCTTTTCTTTTTGTTATGCAAAGATCAGTGTAGACCACTACATTTGGAGACCTTCAGCTTGGGATATTTTCTAGCCTTTTTGTACCCATCTCAAGAGCTGAAAGCATCTGAAAGTCAACAGATACCCTAGCCCAGTGGTCACTAACTGGTGGTCCATGAAATTTTTATGGTGGTCCTCAGAAAAATTGTTTGCATTTTTTTATACTGTAGTAAATACTATTTTTTAAAAAAAAAATCATATTAGTGGTCCACAAGATTTAAAATTATGTGACCCCTGCCCTAGCCAGTACAAAAGAAAGATTGTGTGGGTTTACTTTATCTAATTTAATTTTTTACATCATGGTGGACTTTATTTATGCTTGCTTTTTATTTGGCAAATAGGATTTTTAACACATGAAAGTGCCATGATTGTTCAGTTAGGCTAGCCAAGTAAGCCTTGCTTAATGATCACAATTGGTACTGATCACTCAGTTGTTAAGCAAAAGTCATAAGTGTGAGGATTTGTTGTAAAATTATTTTTCCATCACCATCGTAACTGGACTAGTATGAGAGAATGATCTTGAGGGACAAGGGGACTAGATGCTATCTGGGAAACAATCAGACAAGGAAGCCCACAGTTTCTTAACTATCAGAGAAATAAACTACAAGATTGATATCAGTCTTCCTAGGCAAAGCAGGTAGAAAAAACAGGACCAGATGAGCTAATTCTACTTTACTGTAAAGCTACATTAACAGAACCTTGCAAGTCTGAAGTGTAACTCCAGCTAACACTTTTATTTGCTTGGGTGGGTTTTCCTAATTTCTTTTTCTGATTGTTGAGAAACTGCCTTTGAGAAGCTTTTTTTTGTTCTTTTTAATTTTAGTTCCATCTTGGATCGGATTGTTCTGATGCAGAACCAATGTTTTATAGCCTGTCACAATTTAATAATCAAATTTGATGCTAGATCTGTGCAGAAACAATGTGATTGACAGAAAATGCTGTTCTGTATGGATGGTATGCTCTCTTCCTGTATAACAAGATCTTTGAATGGCAGCTTAACAATGGTACAATTGCCACTGTATATGCAGTAAATGATTCTGATTGTGGTACCAGCAGTACTGCATCATCTGTATTTGGCGTAAAATATTCTTATGGTGAGCTTTAAAAATAACTTTATAGGTTGTGACAATTAATCACACATTGTGAAGCAATGTAAAATATCACTGCTTTGGAAAAGGTACCAAAGTTCAAAGTTGTGGTCTACAGTATTGAAATATGTTAGCCTCTAAATCAAATATTCCAGACAAACTGTTTTCAGTTTGCATTCATTAATATTAATTTTACTATGTTTTTAATATGAGAAAAAATGAGATTCCAAATCTGATTTTGATGTACCTTCAGGTGTTTGCAATGAGGCTGCTAGCAAAGAACAGGATATCTTGGAAAAAAATTAAAATATGAGCTGGAAAAGAATTTCTGGCTTCCTCAACCGCTTGCTATTTTCACTATTGAATGGAATGAATGAGTGCTGGTCTACTGTTAAGTGAGACAAAAAAGGCTGGAGGGGAAAAAAAAGAGTATAAACAATTTCCCTGTGGATGATCTACAGGCCATGGCATTCTCCCCCCTCACCACTTTTTGCCTCTGTAATATCAAGGACAAGACTGTTTAATATAATAGAGCTGCCTTAATTAATGAAATTCAGTAGGAGAAAGTCAGGAGCTTTAGGGTATAAAATAAAAGAGAGGATCCCATTTACCATGCATATAATCTAGAGAGGATGCCCCTATTAAATGTGGTCTGTAATTCCCCAGTGTTTATTGTAATGGAGTGACATTGATTCAACATATTCAATAGGTGAAAATAAAAATTTACAGGAACAAAAACTGGGAGCATTGATGAGGAACTGATTTCCTTAGGCTCACCTGCTCTTTCCAATTATCCAAGCAGTGACAAAAGTGGGCAGATAAGTGTTCCTCACACTGCCTTGAACTCTTTCTTTTGTGTGATTGTGCAAACTAGAACTAGAAGAGGGAAATGTCAAGGAGGAGCCTGGGATGTAACTAAATGAAACTTTTATTGAATTTTTAATACTTCAAAGATGGTTATTACAGTGAAAATCTGACCCAGTTTTTATATATGGAATACGGTTTACATAGAAGGAAAAAATAATTTTCCTTGAATACTCTTGCTTAGAAAATTTGAATGCCTTATTAGAAAACCATTTTACTTATTTATAGATATTACCTCCCCACCTCCACATTTTTCAGTGCCCTCAGTGGCTTACAAAATGTCTACATAGAAATGCCAAGCAAATTTTGAAGAATATGAAAACTAAATCAGAGGCTGGGTAACTAATAGAAATTGGCTCTGAGGGACATGCTTTAACTTTGCCATGTAAAAAAGGACAAGTAGCGTTAACTGAATGTTCTTGATGGGGGCATGTTAAAAGTAGAGCTGCAGAACCAAAATGTTCTGCTTCCCACCACTATGTGCCTCCTGAGCACTTCGGAATAAGACATCAGTTCAGCTTCTTCAAATCTTCAATACGTTACTCCTGGAACAGCAAACAATATATAAACCTTGTGCTTTCTCAGTGGGGCTTTTTAGAACACCATTTTCCAACCTCAGCAACTTTAAGATATGCAGACTGAAGTTCACACATCTTAAAGTTGCTGAGGTTAAGAAACACTGTTCTAGGACAAAGGTAGTGACTCTCCAGATGTTTGGGAAAAATGTTTACTTCAAGGTGAAACCTACATCATTTGAAAGAAGCCACGTTTTCTATTCTGTTTGGAAACTCACACTGGGAAAGCACAGGCTAATGTGGCCTATTCAAAACAGAACTTAATTTATTGACATTTAAGCATCTACAGTTCATAGCAATGCATTTTTTTTTAAAAACCCACCAAATTACATTGTTGTGGTTTGTGGGTTTCTATAGATGTTAAGCTACAGTATAATGGAGTAAATGTAATACATGTTTAGCTTAATTCTGACATCTAATCTTCAGAATTTATTTATCAGGGCAGCATGTTGTTAGGACAATAAAAGTGCCAAATAGCTCAGGCAACAAATTCTTCTTTTTTTCTGTATTGCTAATAAAATTCTGTTAAATGTAAAGCATATTATGCAAGTATATCTGGAAGGAATAGTCAGTGACCCATATTAGAGAAGAACTAAACATGATTAACTACATGCAACTTTTAAAACGTTGAATATCATCACCATCATTTGTTTTCATAGTAGACTTTGCTTTCTTGCTCAAGTCATCAATGACAATGTTTATTCCACACAATAGCCAAAACTTCTGTTTTGAACACATTTGGAGTTCTACATTGTTTTTCTTAGGTTTAGTAACAGTTACAACATAAGTCCCGTATTTTTCGGAGTATAAGACCCTCCGGAGTATAAGACACACATTAGTTTTTGGGGAGGAAAATGAGAAGAAAAATTCTGCCTCTGCCTATCAGCATCCATGGTATTCAGCTGACACATGGTAATAAGATCATCCAATGAATAGGCATAGCAAGTAAGTCAGCCATTGAGGGCTATTTGGACTCTGAAATTTTTCTGTGTGAGCAAGAAGGAGACAGGAAGGAGCCTGGCTTAGCTGAGAACTAAGAGTGAAACTGCTTGTGTTTTGCTTGCATTTACTGCTACCTTGCAAAACATGCTTTTGGTAATGTATTGTGTATTATTATTATTTTGAATCCTGATGAATCAGTTGCTGCGCTTTCTGAATGTGATTACTGCTGCAAACTCTGACCAGCCAGGTCAGCTTCAGCACTTATTGCAGCCTGATTCAGCACAGCTGATTGGCGGGTGGATCTTACTGCCAGAATACCCCCAATCAGCTGTTCCATGCTGCAGGGATTGCCACAGACCATCGCTTCCTCCATGCCTCATGTTTTTTGGTTTCTGGTGGGGGTGGGTGGGGCTACATTTGGTGTATAAGAAACACCCAAATTTTCACCCTTGATTTTAGGGGGAAAAGGTGCATCTTATACTCTGAAAAATACGGTAGTTTCAAGAATTCTTTTTTAAATTATTTATTGTGATATTTATACATGGGTTACCATAGACAAATGCAATGAAACAATTACTTAAAACTAATAAAAAATATCCATCCACCCTTATTCGGCACCTAGAAAACAAGCCACATTGACAGATTAAAAGTTATATTTAAAAAAACAACAGTGTTTTTTGCTTTGGAGACACCACCCCAGTGGTGGGTTTCAAAAAATTTTGGAACCTCTTCTGTAGGTGTGGCCTGCTTTCCGGGTCCACTGGTGGAACCTCTTCTAATCTGTTCGATAGATTTGACGAACCAGTTCTATCGAATAGGTGCGAACTTGTAGGAACCCACCTCTGCACCACCCAGCTATCCATAGGCAGGCTGTCCCAAATGGATGGCGATAATGGAATTAAAAGAATGTATCATCATCAGCAATGATCACCATCAATGTTCTTTATGCCCAAGCATAATGAGAACTTTCAGGAGTTGATGTTCATATAAAAATCTGCTTCCAAAGAAGGAAGTTCCTGGATACATAGTGTTTCTATTTAATAAATCCAATTTATTGCAGACATAGGAAACTTCTAACTTTCTTGAATGAGGACTCTATTAGGCATTTGAATAGTTTGCTAAGTGTTGTGAAAAAGTAGGACAGAACCTGAATTTGATTTAATGTAATTTAAATCTAATAATAATTAAATGTGATTATTTTTCAGTCATTTATTTTACTAATTTTTCTTTGTATCACATTACAAATTGTAAATTAGCAGCAGCTGTTGAAGTCCTCTAAGCATTGTATTGAAAATTAGGGCCTTGTGTTCTTCAACCCTGCTTTAAATACCAAAGATAAGGTTAGGGCTCACAGTAGTAATATATTCCAACTTCATGTTTCATATTTGAATCCTGCAGCTACTTCCGTCCTACAGCATTCTAACTTTACTTGCTTTTCAAGCCTTCGTTGAAACACATCACCCAACCATTATTATCAGTTTTCATTTGTCAAGAAGCCTTACTATGTTTATGGCTCTACTCAAATCATATACTCAAGAATTGCAGACGGGGAAGGACTTGTCTCTATCAGCTTTTTAAAATAATGATTTGTCTAAGATTGAAATCTTAGATAAAAAAAGAAATGTTTCACGGTCTCTTAAATTTAAGGTAGTCACTTGCAGAGTGCAGAGTATTTTTCCTTTTGCATATAAGATACCAGGAGGAAAGGATTTATTTTAAAAAGTTATTTATTTAAAAACAGTCAAGCTTATCAATTTTATAAAGTTTGGCTTTTCTATAAGTGTAGCAAAACATATATAGATGATAAGCACCATTTATACTATGGGAACTGATATTCCAAGTCAGTCGTTAGTAAGATATAGAAATATTTTTTCTTGTGGCTTGTGTCATACTCCCAGCATCTCTGTCTCTAATGATAGAACTCTGTGGCATCTTCTAATTATTTATTTGGATGTTGCTCTCAATCTGCCTTCAATAATACATTCCTCTGATTTGCCTCCTCTGATTTTTTTAGATCCCAGAATAAATTGAGTGGTGGCAAAAAGCTTATTGTCTTGGAAAATTTTAGAAATTATTTATTATATTATAAGTATATACAGTTAACAATTCTGGAACTCTGCTTTGTTACGTGAATCTTGTTCTCACACTTCTATCTGTGGACTGGTGCTGATATGTAGAGACAAAACAACCTACATGTTGTATATATTGGAATTCTGTGTGATGTGCAACTTTGATAGCATAGGCTCTTCTCCATGCTTTGGAATCTGAAGACACAAAAAACATACTACTCCAGTGTGAGGAGATGGTGGTTCAGGAGTTTAATGGTGGGAAAGAGATACAGCTTTTCATCTTATGTTTTTTGTTAACCCATGCGCAAAGGAATACAACAACATTATTGCAGATAATCATAAATGGCTTTAAATTGTTCCATTACTGTTGTTTTATCAGCTAATTCTTTTATTATAGAATGGATGGTTTCATTTTGTCCCTTTATGTTTCACCACAGCCTTTGTCACTTTTACCTTGTTCTTTGTTTTGGGACATGGGTAGTTAATTTGTTCTAATTTCTGTTTTGTTTTCAATATTTGGTTGCTTTTAAGCTGCAAAGTTTTCTATTGATTTTAAGGCGTGTGTGTACAATGAATATTGGAACCATAACTTTAGAAATGTGACTATGGTTTCTCACTAAACCAAGAAACAAATCCTCAAGGATACAAAAGCTAAAGAGAATATTAAACATATATATTAAAACAACTCACAATAACTGTAAATATTTAAAGCTTTCAAAATACATAAGCAAGACTCAGAATGGAAGTGTGAAATTAGCATCTGAAAACTATGCACAGAAGCCAAGCTCCTTTCTTTAAAAAATTGGTTATGAAGCCGTGTAAGTTGCTTGTTCTGAATCACCTGCCATAAATTACTATTATAGATGACTAGTTTATTGATCAGGCCCCCAGTTATTGTTACACATTAAAATGTGTGGCAGGGGAAAGATCACGTTGCAGCTCTATTAGTATAGATGACCAAGCACCATATGTAGAAAAAACCTACAACTTGGTAAATTGGTTATTTGCATTTGATTCCGATGTCAAGTCACTAGAATTGATTGTTCTTAGCTCCAATTTTGAGCTGCTTCATGTTTATTCTTGGAATAAAGATGCTGATCAAGTGTTCAATGATATAATTAGATTTATATTTTCCCTAATGGTGGTTCTTTTAATATTCATTTTTCATAGAAGCTCACAAGAATATCACTGGGAATAGACCAGTGTTAAGTACTAACTAGTGGATAATTAATTCTTGAGACAGTTGGTTTGGCCCTATTAACATCTTCCCCATCCTAAAGTTTGAAGAGGTGTTGGAATTGCAATGCTTAGAAAGGTGTGGCATTAATAACCAGTCAGTATGAGTATAGGTGAACCTCATTTAACAACTGCTATTTAGCTACTGTTAGCAAAGTTATGTTGGTCCTGAAAAGTAACTTTGCAACCAGATCTCACATTTATGACCATCTCGATCAAGTTTGACACCCATGTTATAGAGTTTCTGGTTCCAATTGCAAGCAGTAAATGATATCTACCTGTAATATTGGGCCTGGGAATCAACTGAAATTCAGAATGATCAAAAATTTTGATGTATTCCTAGTTGCCATTTTCCATAAGGCTTCCAATCTAACATTGTCCAGGACCCTGTGATAAATTAGAGATTCTCATATGGAATTGTCCTTTGTTATCCCAAGATTCAGGGCTGTGGTAGCCATTAAAGTGAAATTCATTAGACAGCATTTTGATATATATTTTCACACGCTGACCATGCACAGCAGATCAATCCTTGATGAGCTCTGTGTCAGATGAGGTCTTGGAGATACAGATGAGATTCAAGACAGTCTTGAATTTCAAAATATTTGGTGAAGAGCATTCCTTTAAAAAAGAATAAAGAGTAACAGAAGAAATTTAAGATTAGAATATTAATATTATATTAATATTATAATTATATTTATTTGTAAAAGGGAAGGAGAATTTACTGCTTTTCCTTTTCTTTTAGCATCCAGCCATGGTGGATCCTACATGTTAAATGTTAAATTTAATTGATCACTTTTCTTCTTTGTTTTTGTACATTGTTTCTTCTTCTATTTTTGTTGTTAGGGTTGAATGTATGCTTTTGCTTTGTTTCATTTTGTTTGTTTTACTGTTTTGTATTTTATTTTCTGTGATAAAACAATAAATAATATTTAAAAAATGAGTAAAGCCAACATTAATTACAACTATTGTTATTTCTGAATTGTTCCTTGAACATACTGGTGTCCACTGTGGCTCATAGGATTAGGTTACTGAGTCAGAAGGCCATTGAGAGGTTAACAGCTCAGTAGTTAAAACACGAGAGCACAAGCCGTGTGATGGAAGGAGCTGTCAATTTGTCCCAGCTCCTGGAAATCTAGCAGTTCAAAAGTTTGCAAATGCAAGTAGATAAATAGGAACCATTTCAATGGGAAAATACCAAAGATGTAAAAGAAGTCCCTTTGGGTGTCTCCAGGGCAATGGTGACGTCACTGGCTAATCCTTTCAACACAGAAGAACCTTAGTAAGTGCTTTGACACGAACGTAGTTGTACTTGAATATAATACTAACCGCATAGTACATATTATCCAGAACTAACTATGTAGTCCAATAAATCACAGTATATATATATATATATATAGGTCTCTAGTTGTTCGGGTTTTCTCCCGCGTAGAATTGGATATGTCTTTGCGACGTTTCGACGAAGTCACATTCGTCATCTTCAGGCTGCTGCTGACTACTTCAGGTTTGGTGTTTCCAGGAGTAGTGTGGGATCTTGGCTGTTTGTCCCTTATAACTGCTGGTAGGGGATTAAATTTTAACTGCCAGTAGGGGATTAAGTTTTAACTGCCAGTAGGGGATTAAAACTGATTGAATGGGGGCTTGGGTGTGTCCAAACACATCCTGGATCTAACCAACCACTGCCTATCTAACACATACTTCATTCACAATGGACAAAGATACAAACAGATGGAAGGAGCACCCATGGGATCACCCCTCTCACCTGTCATTGCCAATCTCTACATGGAAAACTTTGAAACCCAAGCCCTGGAAAAATCTGATCACAAACCTAAACTCTGGCTCAGATATGTAGACGACACTTTCATAATCTGGCCACATGGGAAAGAACAACTGGACATCTTCCTTACACACCTCAACAGCCTACACCCCAAAATACAGTTCACCATGGAAACTGAAATAAACAACCAACTCCCCTTCCTGGACGTCTTAGTCTACAGGAAATCTAACGGCTCCCTAGGACACACCATCTACCAGAAGAAAACACACACTAACCGCTATCTGCACGCACTCTCACACCACCACCCAGCCCAGATCAATTCCGTAGCCAAGACACTCATCTCCAGAACAAAACGCCTAGCTGATGAACAACACCTAAAAACCGAACTACACACTCTCACCAACGTACTGACATCCAATGGATTCCAAAGAAATAAGATCACCAACCTAATCCAAAAAGAAACCCCCACTAAAGTCCAGGACAGAGAACAAGAAAATGGAAAAGCCCTCCTCCCATACATAAAAGGCACCACAGACAAAATCAGCAAAATCCTCCGCAAACACAACATCAAGACAGCATTCTGCACAGACCGGAAAATATCCACCATCCTAAGAAACCCCAAAGACAAAATTGAATTAGAAAATCAAGGAGTATATGAAATCCCATGCACTACTTGCCCCGCCACATACATCGGACAGACCAACAGAAGAATAAGTGCACGCATTGAAGAACACAAAAATGCAATCAAAAAAGAAGAACCAACTTCTTCCCTGGTCCAACACCTCAAAGCCACAGGACATAAAATTGACTTCAATAAGACAAGAACCATCGCCAAGGCCGAACACTTCAACAACCGTATAATCAGGGAAGCAATCGAAATAGAAAAACACCCACATAGCATGAACAGGCGTGACGACACCTCCCGCCTGCCAGCCCTTTGGAAACCCGCCCTCATTAACAAACGAATCCCAAACATGAAGAATGAGACCAGGCCCACACTCACAATAGCCACACAGAATACTACCAAAAAACATCCACAAAGAAAACAACCAAAAACACAAACTGATGAGGAGGCACGACCCAGAACCAGAAGCCAAACTGCTAAAGCACAATCAGCCTCTTCAAAACCCCTCCTACCCTCACAGGAAACACAACCTCCCAAACAATCAGAACAGAACACCCTTCCACCAAATATTGACACACTTCCACCTAATCAAGACACACCCAAGCCCCCATTCAATCAGTTTTAATCCCCTACTGGCAGTTAAAACTTAATCCCCTACTGGCAGTTAAAATTTAATCCCCTACCAGCAGTTATAAGGGACAAACAGCCAAGATCCCACACTACTCCTGGAAACACCAAACCTGAAGTAGTCAGCAGCAGCCTGAAGATGACGAATGTGACTTCGTCGAAACGTCGCAAAGACATATCCAATTCTACGCGGGAGAAAACCCGAACAACTAGAGACCTACATACTAACACCCGCGAAAACCTCAGAAAACATATATATATATATATATATATATATATATATGTATGTATGTATGTATGTATGTATGTATGTATGTACGTACGTACGTACGTACGTACGTACGTACGTACGTACGTATATATACTTATTATAAGTAAGATGCATTATGTTCTATGTAAGCCTCTAACAGATTTGGTTGCAGCAGGATATAAACATGATTAATAAATAAAGTATATGACATGCATTTCTTTTTTCTTATTCATCTTGCCTAAGTTATCATTGCTCCTTTGCTCAGTGCTGATTTCAGATAATTCTTGATACACAAAATAATAATGTTTTTAAAAGCAATATATAATCTTTGCTCTCTTATTTTTCTGTTCATAAGTGGTAATACTGTTCCCAAAATAAGATAGCGTCTTATTTTTTTTTGACCCCTGAAATAAGCGCTTGGCCTTATTTTTGGGGAAGTCTTATTATTTTGAGGTACAGGAGGCAGCGAGCGTGGTCACCTCATGGCTGCTGCTGTGTTGCAATATTTTTGGGGAGGGCTTATTTTGGGGGCAGGGCTTATTTTAGCGCATGTGCGCAAAACCCCGATTGGGCTTATCATGTGGGGAGGTCTTATTTTTGGGGAAATGGTAAGAACAAAAGTAAATTCAGTCAAATCCTGGGCAATTTACAAGGTATTCACTAATAGTTTATATGATGTTTGAATAAATGCTAATTCTATTTTGCATTTTAGTATATCATGACTTTTTTCCTATGATGAAAGCTTTGTAAAACTATGTGATGTGCATTTTGCTGTAAGAGAAGCTAGACTTTTGGTTTAATAATTTTTTTTATTTTTTCAAGAAGATCATACTGAAAAATATATTTCCTCACATTACTTCGTGTGTTTATAATAAATCACTTTCTAAACTAGCTTAAGAAACAATGTTTTGCTTAAGCTGGACTTTCTTACTGTTTCATATTTTTCAGTAAGCGGAGAAAGCAGGGCTAATTCAACTTTTGTGGACAATGAAGCACTCAAAATAGATAGTGTCAATGTATAAGTCTGTTTACAAATCTCTGGGTCAAGGAGGTATTAAAGTTTTATCAAGAAGCAAAAGGGATACCTTTTCTAAAGAAAGCTCATTTCAGACACTTCTGAAATCTGAACTATTCTTAACAAGTAAAAGCCAAAGGTTTCACATGGGAAATCTTTATGTCAGATAAATACACATGCATTTGCAGTTCCGAGGAAGATACCATGCTCTCCAGGTATATGGCTAGCAACAAATTTGTTGAAGGATTTCCATTAGAAGATAGTTTACAATTCATGATACCATGCAGTAAAAAATGAAAGCTATACCAAGCTTCTTTCCAAAACAGGACAGCCTATTTTGTGCTTATTATCTGCATTCTTCTTTTCCATTGATATAACTACATTAATTATCAAAAACAAATACAGTGTGCAAAAAGATTAAATATTAAAACTGCATACATGCGATGATGGCACAGTGGTTTTGAGTACAGTACTGCAGGCTGCTTCTGCTGCCTGCCGGCTACCTGCAATTTGGCAGTTCAAATCTCACAGGGCTCAAGGTTGACTCAGCATTCCATCCTTCCGAGGTGGGTAAAATCAGGACCCAAATTGTTGGGGGCAATATGCTGACTCTGTATACTACCTAGAGCGCTGTAAAGCACTATATAAGGCTTAAGTGCTATTGCTATACATAATATAGTCACACACCACAATAAACCATAGTTTGATCAAATCAAAAAGAAGCACTGCAGATAATAGTCTGTTACTGTAGTCTAGTTACAACGTAATCAGGTGGTCATAAATCTGAATCCAGCTTTACTGAATGTCACCCCCCCCCCCCCCAGAAAATAGCAAAAAACATCACAAATGCTATCAACATGACTGTTGGACATTAAAACCAGTCATAAATGCAAGCTGGTTTCCACTTTCTAAGTGTCTGAAATGCAATCTCATGAATGCAGACATGGTACAACAGTCAAAATTTTGTGGACAGATAGTAAGTAATTTTTTTTGACTCTGTCATAATTTCAAATGGTTGTTAATAACCGATCATAAGTCAAGGATTACCTGTATAAAATGTATTGTTTAGTATAAAGAAATGTGAGTAGAAAAAGCTCAATTCTATTCTATTGTATATTTTGGGATTCCTTGCAAATGAATCATATAATGGACTTCGTATAATCGTATAATCTTCAATTTTCTGATCTTAGTGGACACTTCCCTAGCAGCAAGGTAGACAGCAGCAGTCTGAAAAAGCACCAAGCTACCTTTCCACAACAGCAACAGCAATAGCACTTATATTTATATACCTTCCCATAGTGCTTTACAGCACTCTCTGGGCAGTTTACAATGTCAGCATGTTGCCCCCAACAATCTGGATCCTCCTTTACTGACCTTGGAAGGATGGAAGGCTAAATCAACTTTGAATCCCATCAGGATTGAACTCTAAACTGTTGGCAGAGTTTGCCTGCAATGGAACATTCTAGCCACTGTGCCACCATGGGCTCTTGATCTAAATAATTTAATTAGTTGGATCACTTCTCTAAAGTTTCAGAGCAAGTTATATGCTAGGACATTGTGGGAAATTAAATCACTTGTTAAGCACAGCTAGGCTAAACCCAGGGCAAACATTATAGTAGGCATGATGGTAGGCTTTTAGGGACCCAGGAATGCTGATACGTATTATGTAGAGTCATATTTAATCTGCTGCTTTGCTTGTGCAATTCTGAAATTTCTGCTTTAAAAACTTGTTTTATGTAAAAAAAATATACATGTGAAATATAAAACTATACATGTGACATTAAATGTGATATGTATTTGTGTGTGTGTGTGAAATTGCATTAGTTAAGGAGAAGATAGTGGCATGTCTTTTTCTGCAGGGGGAGAGGAGGGCAAAATGTTTACAATAGTCACATAAGAAAATCTTTAATGAGTGGTTTACTTTAAGAATCTCATTAATTGAGTATGCTAAAGGAATGCATCAATAAATGTTGAAATAGAAAAAGCTAAAAAGAAATAGATAGTCTTGGGATATTTTTAGTAATGCAAAACAAAGAACATTCATGTTTCTCACAGTATAAAAACAATTAATTAAAGTGCTCTAAATTGGATGTCTCAGCTTTCCAGATTTTTTTAAAATGAATGGTGTTCGTATGAAAATGAAATAGAAATTGTTAGTCTCAATTTTTTCTACAGAAACTAGAAATGAAAAATACACAGGAGAGGAAGTTTTGAAGTTATTTATTTAGGAAGTTTATATTGAAATCTACATGGGAAGTTGTTCTAGAGAACAACTTAGACTTAAATACATGGTGGCTTTTTTGATAGTAGCCAGATGTTTAACGTAATTCTATTGTTATTCATAATAATAAAAATGGCTAATGTTACAATGTGATTATACATTTCATATTTAAAAAGGTCTATGTAATTTAGAGTACTTGCAATCAATACTATCAGCTGAAAAAATATTTCCATTTTGCTTTTGTTGTTTTGGATTTATCTTTACTTTCATATCTGTTTTTTTTTTATTTTTAGAAAAGGTAACATTCATATTGAGTTAATGTGTATTTAGCTCTTTTAAACTTCGTATTTTTAAGATTTGATGGTAGAAATACTGTACATCTCTTTTGACTTGAATATTTTTAAAAAATAGACCAGGACAGTGAAAGACAGCCACCTATATCAAGGACTCTTGTGGTTCTGAGATTTTAGGCATATATTTTCCTTGTGTGAAACAGGTTGAACAAGTCTATACAAGTCTCCTCATCAAGCTAAAAAGATGATGGAAGTTGCCTTGATAAGCATTTTATGCCATCTCAAAACCTAGGCTCAAGGAATGGTAGACAATGTGATTTCATGAGACACTTTCATGTTGTATTCTACTATAGGAAAGGCAATTTGGTAAAGGTTTACTCAACCTTTGGATTGAGAGCCATTGCTTTAGATCCATTCTGGTGTGAAAAATCTTTCCTGTAATGGCAGTTTTGGTGAAAACAAATTTACTGTCCTAAAAATGAAACAAATTATGTAAAATGGTATTATTGATAGAGAAAGAAAATTAGATCCTTTAGAGCCTGAATGGCATAACCTACAGTATTGCCATAATGATAATAGGCACGATTAGCAATTTAAATTTCCAACGGAGGATCGCCTCAATCACATACGATGCTGCAAGCACAGTCTCATTTGATGACTAGTAAAAGGGAAGTTGTTCTGCTCTGGGCAAAGTGCCACATTAATGCTTGTTAGTTCCTCATTATCTCCCTGCTGCTACGAGACATTCTCTAGTTACTCATAACTCCTAATGAAGTGCTGAAATATTTGCTGTGGAGAAATTGTGAAATTGCTGGGTTTCTGAGCATTGGCACAATCTGTGATTCCTCAGAAAGCTAAAAGGGAGTGTAGTGCCAAGGTTTAGGATTCCTTATTGAGGACTTACATACAGTGTATGTCTATGTTAAAGGTAAACATAAAGGTTCCCCTCACACATATGTGCTACTCGTTCCTGACTCTAGGGGGTGGTGATCATCTCTGTTTCAAAGCCGAAGAGCCAGGCCTGTCCAAAGATGTCTCCATGGTCATGTGGCGAACATGACTAAACATGGAAGGCACATGGAACGCTGTTACCTTCCCACCAAGATGGTCCCTACTTTTCTACTTGCATTTTTTACATGCTTTCAAACTGCTAGGTTGGCAGAAGCTGGGACAAGTAACGGGAGTTCACTCTGTTAAGCGGCTCTAGGGATTCAAACTGCCGAATCTTTGATCTTTCTGATCGACAAGCTCAGCGTCTTAGCCACTGAGCCACAGCGTCCCTATGTCTACGTTAGTTTACGTTAATTTTATGCAATTGTTTGTTTCAGAATTTGATTTGCAAGAATACACTCTGGAAAATAGATAGGGCAACCTAGTACCCTCTCAGTGTTTAAGTTTCATTCATTAAGTTTCATACTGTGATTAATGGGAATTAGTCCAAAATATCTACACCAGTAGGTAGTCTCTTTGTCCTAGAATTTCATTTATAAGTGGAATAATTATTGTTGGATACAGCTATTCAGAGCGGGAAAATAAGGTATGTATGCTTACATTCTTTACACTTTTAGGATTTTGTGACTTGGAATTTGGACTCATTTCATTAATAGATTAGATTAGTGATTAACTTATCCTTTCCACTATTTCGTTACTATAGGAATAGGGATTCTACATAATTAAAAAAATGTTCATTACTGAGGTAGGGGTTTAATCCTATGTTTTAGTTAGGATTTGGGGGAAGTAGGGTGAAGATAGCTTCCGATTGGCTCATTCCTGTTTTCTCATTAGGGGAGTGAAAAGCAGAAGAGCAGAATTTAATAAGGAAAAGATGAACATAGATATTCATAGCAAATAATCTCAGTGCTATAGCACTCACTGTACAAATGAAGACAGAATAGAGGTGGAAGATAATAGAAAATGTTAGGGGAAAAAAACACACCATGGTTTTGTTAGTAGCAAGGTCACAGTATAGGAGGAGGAATATTAAATCCAAGTGCCTGTTTTTTGTGTGCATGCCACTAAGAATCAGCAAACAATGCTTTACAAGACTTGCTTGCTTCAGTATAAATACCCAATCTGCCAAGGATAATGCTCTTTGAAAAATACTGTTCAGAAGGGATGCATAGTATTGCTGGACTTCCATTTTTTAAAAGTATCCTTTTAATTTTAGGTCATAACAGAGGTATATAGAAAACTTTGTACAGAAACAAAAACGGGAAAAATATTCACTGTATTATCCGTTCTTCATTTTCTGTAAGAATTCCTTTAAGGTATGGTCCAGGAGCCAGTGACTTAATCATTAGATTTATATTTCCTGTCTGTAAAGTGTTAAGAGGTCAGTGAAATCAGAAAACAATGCCTTTGGCCATCCATTATGAGTAACAGATTTGGCCTACTTTGTTGAAAGCGATGATCAAGCTAACTAAGAGGCATTTCTTTAAGAACAGAGTCCTTACTTTACTTCTCTTATGGATTGTGGAAGAAAATCTCACAAGAAATTGAAGCTTCTTAGCAATTTGCTGAAACAGCAAGGCAATCTGACTGATCTTCCACTACTATTTTACTCTTTTGAAAAAAAATCTTTTTCCCCCCAATAAAACAATGAACAAAATTTTGAATCATTTTGCTATTGTTTCACTTTAATAGATGGCAATTATTATTTTCATTAGAAAGAAAGTTTTAATTATTATGTTGGCCAGAAGCTTATTTTATAATACATATTAATGTATGGATTGAGTTGCTTGTAAAAAGAAAATGAAGCAACTGGGTTACAAGGGACAAATCTTGATGCTGCATTTCAGTGATGGGATTCAAATTTTTTTACTACCAGTTCTATGGGCATGACTTGGTGGTTGTGATGTGGCTTGGCTTTGTGGCCGTGGCTTTGTGGGTGTAGCAGGGGAAGGATACTGCAAAATCCCCATTCCCTCCCCAACCCATTAACCCGCTTTCCAGCTCCATTCTCCTATTCAGGGCAACAAAAGAAGATCAGCTGGGAGGCAGTGGGGGGCAGGGCCAGCCTAATTTCTGGTTCTCAAGTCTACTCAAAATTTCCGCTACCGGTTCTCCAGAACCTGTCAAAAGTGGCTGAATACTACCTGTGCTGTATTTCCTTATTTGCATCCTGAAAAGAGTTGCATGTGAACTGTCACTATACAGTCTACTGTTCTGACCTCCCTCCATCCGGTGAGTAACGCTGACACAAGCTTACTGTTAGCCACGCTTTATTCACAGTAATTACTCACAGACAAGATGTTGGCAGCAACCCAGACTCCCACAGATAAGAGATACAATACACACAAGAGCTTCTCCAGCTTGGTATAAATGGTAGTGTCCTGCAAAAGGTCTCCTCCCAAAGTCTCTTCTTATATACTCTCTTGGGAGGAACCAAACCACAACCACATGGGCCTGATTATCTCCTATGAGTCTGTCTCTGTAATTGCTGCCTTTGTTTCTCCGCCCTCCTCTGCCGGGAGTCAGGGACAAACTCTTTTTGATCTTCACCACTGCTCCATGCCTCAGGCGCCTCCTGGTGCCAACCAGCCTCTCTGGTCCCTGCTTGGAGTCTGAACCCTGCCCAGGGTCCTCCACATCTTTCAGAGCCGACTCATAGGGTCCCTCGCTATCGGAGTCCATCGGCAGCTCCAATGGCTCCTGCCCGGCCACAACAGTCTACTATGTAATTACGTATGTATGTGTCCTGACTATCTACTCCTGTGCTGCTTTATGTTTTAAATAGCAAATCAAATACAAAGTAAAAGCCAGCTTTTACTTTGTATTTGATTTGCTATTTAAAACATGAAGCAGCACAGGAGTAGATAGTCAGAAGGACACATACATACGTAATTACATAGTAGACTGTATATATTGTATATGGCCCAGGATCACTTCTCTGAGGTGGGCATCCATATAAATTATCTAAAAAAATTAAGTTAAAACAAATAAATCTCTTACACATGTTCCTATTTATTTATTATTTATTAAATGTATGTTTTTCTTGTATACTTACCAATTGCATTCTTATTCTATAAAAAAGGGGTTCTTTGAGTAAGAAACCAGGCAGTTGCCAGCCAACCATGTAAGTTTGCTATAGGAGGCTAATTGTCAGTCTAGGCCTGTGAGGGCGAACCTATGGAATGCATGCCCAAAGTGGCACATGGAGCCATGTTGCCTGGCACATGCGGCATTGCCCCTTCCTCTTCCAGATTTCTGGCGCACATGCACACGTGTTGATCATCTGGCCTTTGTGCGTGCGGCAGTGCCAGAAACCGGAAGAGGTGGTCTTCCATCTACTAGCATGAGCATGTGCGCCCACCAGCTGATCATTACATGCGCATGTGCACCAATAACCACAACACTTTCTGGCCGGCGTGTATGCGTGTGCTGGAAACTGGGAGTTAATTTTCTGGCATGCACATGTCCCCTGGGCAGCTCTTCTTCCTGCTCGTGGCCCAGACGACTGCAGGCAAAGTGCTCACTTTTCGGCACTCAGTGCCCTGAGCGTGCGCACTCAGTGCTGAAAAGGTTCACCATCACTAGTCTAGGCACTAGTAGGGTACAGTAATGAAACAGAAAGAAGTGAAGAATTAAGAACATAAATAATATGATTTATAGTCTTATATTAGGGAACCTCTAAAGGGGCTGACTTTCTGATAATACAAGAGCACAATTTTAAAGTCTTACATCTAGATGAATTCCTAGAGATTGCTCCAAGATATATACAATGCAATACTGTAATTTTGCTGCAAAAATTCCTATTTTTAATCCATATAATATTTTGCTGAATCTTGTGCTATAGAGTTTACTTTCACTTAACCAGATGTTGGTGTATTAGTTATTCTGGTTGTTCTAGCAATAGTTATCGTAATGGAATGACCACATTTGGGAAGAGGAATTTTTGAGATATTTTTTCCTTAATTTTTTTCCTTTGATCTTTTTCTTACTTTTCCAAACCTTGGACCTGTGTACATTTTCGTGCTTGTGGGTAATTTTTCTGGGTTTTTGGCAGCAGAAGAACTGGCACGATGGGACTAGCAGTGGTTTTCATTTTAAGGCTTTTGTAATTTAAAAATTCTTTTCAGAGGTTTGAGAATATGTATAAACAAATGACTTTAGAAGATCATTCATTTAGCTTTCTCTCTCTCTCTCTCTCTCTCTCTCTCTCTCTCTCTCTCTCTCTCTCTCTCTCTCTCTCTCTCCCTCTGTCCCCCCACCCTCTCTCTCTCTCTCTCTCTCTCCCTCCCTCCCTCCCTCCCTCCCTCCTTGTCCTTATGGATGGCATGTGCCTTCTTCAATCTCACATCGTCTACTAGAGTTCTGGAAGTTTGAGGGTTCTGCACTTTATCTTAGCTGTCCCTAGCTGTCCCACTCTTGGATGGAGAGCTCTTCAACAGTTCTTTGGATTTGAAGTCACTCTCCCAGCTTAGTAGTTAGAGGAGACCCAAGAGTGTATGCATTTCTGTGTATGCATGTACATACACAAGACTACATGCATGCATGCTCTGAATCTCAGATGTGTAGCATCGGCCATGTGTAGCACTCTTAACAATACTTTGTAGACATTGTACATACTGTCGAGAAGGGCCAAGCACTGAAGGCCATGTAAGCTTACAGTCTGAGCAATGTAAAGTGCTCCAGAAAAAGATGCTCCCTGGTGATGGCCTTGGCCCTATCTTAACAACTTACCTAGTCAGCATTTTTATTCTTCGGAAACCTATTTTGCTTTTGGTCACTTCCATCACAGGTGCTGCTTCTGAGTCACACTAAGATCCAAAGCAGGGATGTAACAAGGACATGAGCCTTTGACCAGGAAGCTAGGGATGAAAAAGGAGGAAGCACCTTAGAAGAAGAAAGGCAAGCTTAGCTAACTTGCCAGAAAATGTTTTTAAACAAACACAAACAAGGAAAAAGAGTAAAAACAAAGTTGGAAGGGGAAATCAGGAGGAGAAGAAGAAAAGAAAGAAAGAAAGAAAGAAAGAATGAATGAATGAATGAATGAATTGGGCAGCACTGTGTGAAATGATTGGAAGAAAAAAAGGTGTATGTTGGCCATGTAATGAAGCCAGATGTTGGTGTTCTGTTTAATGAAAAATCCTACTAAGTGGCCAAAGTGAAATTGCTATTTCACAGATGTTTCACTGTATATTTTTATTTCATGGATTTATATTCCAAGACATAGCATTTCTTAATTTTTGATCCAGTAGAGATTGTTGACTGCAGTGTTGTGGCTATCGAGCTGTTGAGCAGCACTTCTGACTAAATGAATTAGAGCCATTTCCAAAAGTGTCAGAAGGGCTGCAGGAGATACCCTGATTTAAATATGGCTTAAGTATAACAAGTGGTGCCCAAGGAATTTTAAGGGGTCAAAACTCTCTCAACTAAAAAGCCTTCTTATTTTCCTTGCTCTTCTATTTTTTTTTCTGCTCATGGCTTTAAAGAATCTGAAGATCAGGCTTTCTTTTGTTGTTGTGTGTCACTCCCCCTCCCCAATACTCTGCTTTTAATAAAGAATATGTGTATTTAAACCTCTGGATTACAGGCAGTGCCACAGGGTTTAAATCCAGGGTTTAACAGCTTTCTTTTTAAATTGGATAATTTTAATGAGTATTAAAGAGAGGGTAGATCTTAGAATAAAATGAACAGGATGTAAAATTAGTATGCTTATGCAAATGGCCAAGCCATGGCTTCATAATTTGCAGTGGCATTAGGCTTGGCAGTGTTTACACTTGTTAATGAGTTCTTTTATGAATGATAATTGATCCAACTCATTATCATATGAAACCCTTGATCATATGCCATTAGTTTGGAAGGTAATGAATGGTCTATTTGATTTTTGGTGTAATGAACTAATTAGACTAATTAAAATCAATATGTGTGCCAATATTAGATTTCACATCCAAACACCAGTGCTGTCTGTGCAAGTTAAAAATCAGCAACTCGGTAAAAAAAGGGTCTAGTGTTGATTTATGGCCACTTGATGAATGTGAGGTAGAATAAATTGTTTGCAGTGGAGGAGACATTATTAGAGAGGAACAAGATAGTAAGTGCTTTGTAAGGTCAACAGTAAGGTCATACTTACATATGTAGTTGTGTGGTGCTTTGAACCTTGGTTAATAGATCAGGCTCTTCTAAAGATTTATTTAGATTAAGCCTAAAATATTATATTTCAATGTGTACATGCAAAATATTCTGAAAATACCAAATATTTAGCATTTAAAATACGTAACTTTATATCATTTTACAGGTTTCCAGCATCTTTTTGTTGCAAATATAACTTGTATAGATACGTACTTGTCAAATATGCTCATCTACGAAGATGCCAGATTAATAATCTTGGCAATGTGATAGTAATGCCCATCTCATTGAATTGGAATGGGGCCAAGGAACAAGTGTTTGTTTATATCTCCCCAGCTTTCATCGTTTCGCAGATGGCCATAAATGGATGCCAAAAGAATTCTGTCTTAAGATAGTAGTCACTGTAAACCTTGCTTCTTTGCTTGATTTTAGAACAGAAAGGACAAACCTTAGGTTTCAAGGAAATTTGGCTCCCCTGAGTCTAGGGACTTTGAATTCAAAATCTAGGGTGGCTCAGTGGCTAAGACGCTGAGCTTGTCGATCAGAAAGGTCAGCAGTTTGGTGGTTCAAATCCCTAATGCCGCATAAAGGAGTGAGCTCCTGTTATTTGTTCCAGCTTCTGCCAACCTAGCAGTTTGAAAGCACATAAAAATGCAAGTAGAAAAATAGGGACCTCCTTGGTAGGAAGGTGACCACGGAGATGTCTTTTGATAACGCTGGCTCTTCAGCTTTGAAATGGAGATGAGCATCACTCCCTAGAGTTGGGAACGAATAGCACATATGTGGGAGGGGAACCTTTACCTTTATTCAAAGTTTAGGTGGATCACCATAAAAAGAAGGGGATTAGGAGGAAATTAAAACCAAAGGAATCTTCAAATTTTGTGGATTTTGTCCATTCTTAAAAATGTTTTGTGTTTGTATAGCCTATCTTCAGCTTCATTATAATTGCACTGCATCCTTTGTTACCTTCCTTATTTATTCTTGTTTTCAAACTGCTTATTCATCATTTCAGAAATTATTGCAGCAGCTTTCTTGAATTGCTTAATACTTATTTCCCCAATGTTGCTGGAAAAGAAATTGGAGTTGAATTAGAGCTTTCAGTTACTTTGAGAATTTTCAGAACAAGGGACTGTTCTAGTTGTATCTTTTATCCAACCTTTTAAAAGGTTTTCCACCCATAAATGATTGTTCTCATTATCTACAAATGTGCTACTCTTTGCTACTGAGTTAAACTTCGGTTACCTCATTCAAGTAAAATCATTGGTTTTGAGTGAGTGCACAATTAACTACTCAGTCATGATAATTAATAAGTTACAATTGTGAACATGCCCATGTATTATATTTACAAAGAGTAATTAATGGGGATGGCATGCCTAGTTTTCTGAATGCTGCTGCCAGGAGAATTGCACCATATCTGAATCAGTTTTTGACAGTGCACTAGCTTCTATATTTGTATATAGCAACCTGTGTTCATGCTGCAAAGTGTGTGCTTTGATCAGTGTTTCCTTTTAGAGTCACATAGACAACTTAGATATAGTGAACATGAATTGCAAAACCAGGCTATTCTACAGAGAGTTTATGTAGATTGACTACTGTCCCAGAGAAAATACTTCCTTTTGTGCCTGAAGCTGTATGCCCTGAAAACATAAATGAGGGTTTTTTTTTGTCTCAGATATATTCAGCATGCATATAATAAAGTTTGCAATCTAAGGCATATAACCAATGTCCTTGATTCATGTAAATGTATTGAATACCCCAAGGATTAATACGGGTTTGAACAACCTGCAGTTGTTTGTGGGATGTCACCAGTTCAAGTATCTTAGTTCAGGAAAGGGGAATTTACTTCTATTCAAAATAAGGAGAATAAAGCTGTTTGAAAGCAAATGTTATCTATTTTTCTTTTTGCTATGTTTCACTGCTTTCCTCTTAATGATTTGAGCTGAATTTTACAAAGCTGTTGCATGTGTAACAGATAAAATCTGTTAGATTTCAAGCTTTATATACATATTTCAGCTTACTTATTTAAGAAGGGATCAAATTTTATTAAATATATGAAGCCACAGTGGATTTTGAGCAGATATTGTTCTTCTGATGCATAGAATATTGAAGATATGTGTCTTTGACTTAACTTACAAAATTAACCAGTCACTTTGCTGTTAAAGAAATGGGGGAAAGGTTAAGAAGAAAAACCGTCAGCTGCTCAGCAGTTTTATCAAGTCTATTTAAATAGAAGATAGAAATAAACTCTATTTCTGCTCTGCCCTATGCAGTATAAATGGAGGAGTGGGAAGGATAAGCATGATAAACTACATTTAACTGAAACAATATTGGTTTAGAAATGCAAAAGGAATTTCTTCTGCATGAAAGAGTTTTAGCCTCTTGTTCCATTGGATATTGTTATCACTAGCATTGACCAAATCTCTTCCAGTCTAGAAAGAAGCAACTTATGTGTCTCAGTGATTGCAACCAGAGTCTGAGCTTTGTATTTTTTAAATTTTATTTTTTTTTAAAAAGGTGGGCTGAACCAAAGCTATTATAATTAAATGGGGATGTTCAAATCTTTGCCATCTTGCCACTCTTCTGAAAGTCCCCTTTCTCTTTGATGCCTTAGAAATGGAATGGCTTCCCTGATTGTAACCCATATTTGGTTAGAGAAATTTTAAGACTGAAGTGGCTTATTCTGTTCACTGAAAGAGATAGCAGAGGTACAACTATATTAGGCATCTGCAGCAAAAAAAGAGTTATGGCATAATGTAATGAAATGACTGTGAGTGATGGCGAACCTTTTCAGCCGAAAAGGGAGTGTGCGTGTTCATTGGGGACGAGACCCGGAAGAAAAGCTGCTAAGTGGGCATGTGTGCTGGGAAATGAACTTCTGGTTTCCATGTGCACCACCAAGCTTGTCGTCCGGTTACTGGCATGCATACGTGTGCGCTGAACAGCTTGTTGGCGTGCATGCGCGCAATGGAAACTGGAAGACCAGCTTCTGGTGCTGCCGGATGTACAAATAGCAGCTGATGACCGCGCGCACAATTGTGCCAGAAGCCCGCAGAGAAATGGGCAATGCCGTGCATGCCAGCCGACATGGCTCCATGTGCCACTTTGAGCGGACGTACCATAGGTTCGCCATCATGGCATTAAGTTATTGTTTCAAATCCTTTTGTGTATCATATATACTGCAGAATGTTTTAAGAGGATTGTTGATATACAAGAACAGCTTTTATTGAGGAAAAAAGCTAGTGGCCAATATTTGTAAGGAAAGGGCAACAATTAAATGGGAAATAATAAGTATATCATTGCATACATGGTAATTAATATTATGTGTACAATGACCCTAGCAGTCTTTTTGTCATGAAAATGTTAAAATGTTGTATTTTTTCGCCGGTTCAACATTCATAGTTATCGGTTAGATTCTTACAGTCTTTTATTCTTTCCTCAGTTGTGTCCTGAGAAGTTTTGAATTATGAACCATGTCCTAGAAATGTCATTTATGTTCATTTATTGAGGTCATTTCCAGCCATTAGTCTTGTCATGTCAGACATTTCTTGGGAATTTCTGCTGGCATATCAGGTAGCCAGATGTTGTTGTGGATGATTATTCTTGCTTGACTACAAGATGGCTGTAGAGAAATATTGGTATTTTAACACAATTTTGTCTACCAAGCTTTGATATTTTGGAAGTCACATTAATGGTAATTTTGTCACAAAGTTCTGTATATTTTAGCCCTTCCTACACAATAGGATTGATGTGGCACATTGATTTCCTATTTTAGAAGAGAACCTTAAAATAACTTTGCTTGATAAGACTGCTTTTTAAAAAAAACCTGTTGTTTTAATTCTTACCGGCAAGTAACAATATAGTATTTCTTTTTATCTCTGAGCAACAATTCTGTTTAGTTTCACAAAAGATTATTGATCTGCCCTTGAGCTTTCTTTTTCAGGAGTATAAAATTTGATTATTGAACTTTTATTATTCTATGTGTTACATTTAGACAGTGATGACATATTTTTACCATTCTGATATATCTCGCTAATCTATTTAAGGTAGAATATAATCATTAAAATAATAGTTGCAAACTGAATGGTTTCACAACTTAGAATAGGGACATGTATATTTTTTCCTCTCCGTTTAGAAGACACTTAGCACAATGGGCTTATACTTTATTTTGAAGCCAACAGTCTTTTAACATTAAGAAACAGTATTTTTTGACCCAAAAATGTATTTAGTTACTATCACTTCTCTCTCTCTACTGTATGTCTCTGGGGACCAACTCAGCTATTATACAAATTGAAACAGTGTGATAATTATTTTTATATCAAAATATGTTTAGTAGTATAAAGAAACTGATTCTGGGGCTAAAAACAAGGTGTTCTTCATAGTCTCTGTTGTGACCTAGGCTTCCCCAAAAAGCAAGAGGCAGAGTCCTAGTCTCGACAAAACCCCTTTTATTAAACGAATGTGGATTCCTCTAATTCATATTCAGCAAGGCCTGGCAAACAGTCTTTCAAAGGAATATTTATGTTTACAGACCTTATCTATCTTGGAAAGCTGCCATGTAAATATTTTCCAAATGAGGTGCTGTGCAAGGAAAGACTAGGCACAGAGTCTCTGAGATTCACGGACAGATCTTTACATTCCTGAAACGAATCTAATGACTGACCAAACGGTTTCCTGCAAAAGCCCACTCCCCTTTCGCTCCTCTTTTATTTTCTATGGGAGGGCCAATCACCTTCCACCTGTGACTACTTCCAGGTCCTAATTTCTGAGTTGTTCTTTACTTCTGGCAGCTCTGTACATGCGCACACTGGGAACAGGCTCTAGCTGTTCCTCTGCCTCCCTGCTGTCTAGCTCCGTAGGCACCTGATCACTGCCAGACGGCCTCAGCCCCGTCTCTGCCTCTGATGCAGAGCCCCCGTCTGAGCCTTCCCCAGCCTCCATGACTAGCCCATGCTCCTCCCCAACCTCCTCAGTGTCCGACTCTGCTGCCAGCTCCTTTGGCTGCTGGCAGGCCACAACAATCTCAACTTCAGGCTACTCTGATGAATAAAATAAAGCATGGATTTGGTTTTTTGGAATGGCATGGAATGTAGTTCTACAGAATGTTTATTGATGAATATAGAGCTGCTTGTTGGCTACAACAAACAATGCTGTAAGAATACACACTAAACTAACTAGCAAATCTATGCATATTTCCACCAAATAAATTCTACTTTGTTTGATGTTTACTTTCAACGTACTTACAAGATTGCAGTTTCTTCCATAACTTTATTTTTGCTGTAGCCATTTTTTTGCATTTTTCCCATATATTATCAGTTGACTATGTATAAGTTTCTTTCTGTAAATATATAATGCAATTTTATCAAAGAAATTGAATTATAGTGTATGAACTATGAATTAAAATTGTAATTTAATAAACTACATAAATAGATCATATAAAATACAGTAAAACAGAATACAGGTGAATGGAAAAAAAATAAGTTCGATTACTTGTTGAAGTTGAAATTTCTTCATTGGAAATGTTGCAGAATTATATGAAAATGCATCATCTAGTTTATTAGCAATGCTTTTGCGCTTTAACAGTTTGTACTATATATAGCTTGGAACAATCAAAATATAATGTAATGCACCCGTGAACTGCAATAAATGCTGTTGATTTGGTTGCTTAATCTGAAGAATATTTTTTTTTCTTGCTTAAATCCAATCTCTATCATCTTGATCTCTATCTGTATCTCTACATATATAGGATTCACCATATCTTGCTATATCATTTAGGGATTGTTTGGAAGTCTTTACTATATAACAGATTCACAAAAGGACAAGAAATTTCTGTCAAACATACTGCATGTAAAGCTACCAAGATTGTTTTTAGTTGTGTCTTAAAATGTTATTCCAAAATTATCTTAGAGTAGCTAGAAAAATAGGAGATTTGGCATATTAGGTCTTTAATTTATATTTAGCATCACCGGTTATCTTCCAGTAATATTGCTTTTGCAGAATGTTTGCTTTCAGCTCTGACGATTAATGTCATTCTTTTTTCTTTTTTTAATTTGCATCATGCTACTTGTTAAACCTCTGCTTGACTGATACAGTATGACAACAGGTAACAAAAAACAGTGATGATAAAATCATAATAATCACTGCTGGGATTCAGACATTCCCTTTTCTTCTTTCTGCCTCTGTTTTCCACCCCCCCCACTCACCACCCCCCTTGAAAGCTTTCCTCAGCTGGAAAGTTCTGACATCTGCTGGTTTGGGACATGGCTGAGCAGCTGTCAGCAGTAGGGTAGCTGCTTTCAGCAGCAGTTGGCGGGATGGCGGGGTGCCAGCTTGTACCATCTGTGCGCCTGACATTTCATTCTAATTAACAGTAGGGTTAATTGTTCTGGCAGGCTCAAATGTAGTGTCTAACATTACCCAAGGGAAACATGTACAACTGCAGGAGTGGCAGGGAGCTGGGGAGCACTGCGAACAAACCTATTGAGAGAGAATGGTTAACAACAACTAATGATTTTACTAGCTAGCCTCGTGCAAGAAAGGCGGAGGTATTCTCTCTCCCCCCCCCCCCCCCCATGAATTTTGCCAAGCCTGTAATGATGTTGAAGGAATCAGGCACAGAAAAGCTGAGACGGCTGCCTTGGGGCAATTGTGAAGGAACAATCTGCATGTTATTACTGCATATTCATACCTAATTGTGTTAGGCTTTGCTAATAGAGTAGAATGGCAGTATGAAAAATCGAGCAGCAGCTTTATAGCCAACAAAGCCGGTGGCTTTTTTTGTTTTTTTTTCCCCCCTTTGCGCTAGGATTGCTGACTGATCATTTAGACATTTAGTTGCTCAATATGACAAGTCTACCATTTGTTAGCTTGACATATTGTAATTTATAAAGATGTGTTCTAATTTTACTTTTAGTTTATTTTCAATTTTTATACAATATTCATGATGGCAATATGAAGGGTGTATTCATGGCTATTGTTAAGAACTATGATTCAAATGAAAGTATTTCAGTCTGAAACGTGGCTATTGTTTTATGATGCATTAATTTTAATGTAGAAATAATTTTCTCCTATGTTAATCCAGCACCAAAGAGTTGATGAGGTTTTATTAAAGTGAGACTTGTATGAAGTTCTTTACAATGTTTCTCCTCCTTCATAATAAAACTTTTTTAAAAAAACAAGTTAGTTGAGCAACTAAAGAGGGATCGGCAACAGGAGCTTTCCAGGTGGGTTCAAAGGGGAACAGGAGTTAGATCAGAGAAACTGTATTGTGACTGATTGTGTGCTCAGCTGTGAGGGGTAAAAAGCTAATCTCTGGACAAGCTGCTGATTGCAAGACTATGGTGTCCTAAGAACTGGTGATGCCCCGTGTGAGTGATTGCTTCCTACTGAGTAAGCAGAGACACTAAGAATAATATAAAGCAGACAAATTCCATGGAGTAAAGTCACTGAATGAGTGAACAGGTAAAGCTAATAAGAGTTTGTCAAGATGGTTGAGTAGAGTTGGGAGAAACTGTCTGCAGAGATTGTATGCTGCACTATGGCAAGACACCTAACAGGTATTTGTTACAATAGAAATGTTTAAATGCCTGCTAAATTTTCATTAAAATTAACCATTTGTGTTTGACTAACTTAACAGCAAACAACAGAGTGAAAAAGAATATATAAAAGCCTTTCTACTAGTGATAGAACATCATATGATCACAACGGATGGTTTTACTGCTAGTTTCTTCTTTGACTCAGCTTGTTGGAAGCTAGTTGTGAACCTTTCAGATGGTGAACAAGCAGCTATGGAATGCTGGAAAGGTTGTAAAAGTCTGCTGATTGCAAAGTGCCTGAGTTTTGATCACATGACCATGGGGATGTTGTGACAATTGTAACTGTACACACTGTTCCACAAAATCCATGGTTTTCATTGACTATATATTCATACTACGAGTATGGGCAGTGAACAAGATGAGGTTGAGGCATTACTACTACTACTAGATATCTTGTGCAATGATTTCCATTCCCCAAACATAATTCAAAAATGTAGCTTGCTCAGAGTAGGAGAAAATGCATCATTAAAAAAAAGAAGAATAAATCAATTTCTAATCACAAATCCAAATGAATGAAACTGGCAATGCTACAGAGAGTACATGACTTAAATTAGGCAAAGGAACAAATAAGAGAAATACTGTTGTTGATGTCTACTATAACCTGTCCCAAGATGTGTATGGTACCTTGAAAAAGCAGATTGCAAAAGATGAGAGTGATACCATCAAATTCAAACGAACAATCTTTCAAACAAGCAAGAAGTAATGGGAGACTTGAGATACTCTGACATTTATTGGGAGACAGATCTGGTCTTTCTAGTTAATTCCTGATAATTTTCTTGACAGAATGAAAGTGTCAACAGGAAGAAGTCAGAAAAGAGTTTGTTTTTTAAAATGTATTATTATTTATTTTTACTTAGCAATAGAAAAGTCATAATTGAAGAAGTAGAAATAGCTGGAATATTTGGGAGATACTGGAAGTTCTTAATTGTAAGGAAAAGTGAAGTGTAATCAAAAGTATCTCTTATTTCTAAACAGCAAACAGATATAAATAAACTCAGATTATTCCATAGAATTGAATCTTATTAATAAATATAAATATAGAGAACAAGAGAAGGAACTCAAGATAAATGGCAGCTTTTAAAATAAGAAATATAGATTTTCCTGTGCACTGCTTGGACAGTCCAAGCATGGGTTAAATTAGTCCGGTTGCCCTAGGACTGAAGAATCTTTTCCCTTGGCCACACCTCCTGGTGCTCCTTAACCCCAGATTTTTTCCTCAGTCTGGCCCGATTAAGGACTAATTTTGTGAGCGCCAGCGTCTTATTTTAAACCAAGATTGGACTCTCCTCTATTCTTTTTTCTTTAACATTTTTTTCTTGCCACTTAATTTTTTTTGTCTTTCTGAAGTTCTTTTTGTTATTTTTAGACCCTTTTTTCTTCGTTTTCCCTTTTCCCTTGCATCGGACAGGGAATGAAGTAGGAGTGGACCTGGGGGGGTGCTCTGGTGCTAGCCTCAGGGTACGCCATCCTTCTCTGGAATCCTTAGTAGTCAGTGAGGTTTCTGCCTGGGAGGACCCAGACCAGGAGGAGCAGAACCTCTCTGAGGACGAAGACCTTCACCCAGAAGCCCCTGCTTTCCCTGGCCTTTTCAAGACCACATTGTTTAAATCTATCTTAGACAAGGCCAAGGCCATTACCCAGCTGGGCACTAAGGCCCACTCCAGCCAGGGTTCTTCTGATTCAACCGTAGCCAATCCCAACGATAGCATGTTTAAGTCTCGGGCTCCTCCACAGGACCTTGTTCCTATTCCCAGTCTCTTTATGGATGTAATTCAGTGGCAATGGGTCCAACCTGGTTTCCTAGCTGTGCCCAGTGGTGGGGACAAGAAGTTATATTTGGTGGAATCTGCGTCATTTTCAATGGGACATTCTACATCAGCACGTACTATTAATGATGGACAATGTAGCCACCAAGACACACATAAATCGCCAGGGTGGCACGAGATCCAAGAAGCTCATGGTGGAGGCAGAGGTCTGCCTGGGCAGGTGGGCAAAGCGTCACATTGAATCCATCCGATCCAAACACATCTTGGGGGTGGACAATACCCTGGTGGACTGGTTGAGCAGGACCATCATAGACAATGCAGAGTGGCGATTGCACACGGTTCTGTTCTGCCAGTTGTTCCGCAGATTTGGCACTCCAGTGATCTACCTGTTTGCCACCCACGAGAACACTCAGCTGCAACAATTCTTCTCCTGCTTCTACTTGCTGGGGGCGGAAGGGACGGATTCCCTCTACTGCAGATGGCCTCAGGAACTGTTATATGCTTTTCCTCCACTTCTGCTTCTGCCACAAGTGATCTGCAAAATCATTGCGAAGAAGGTGGAGATGCTAGTGGTAGCACCTCACTGGCCCTGGAGGTCCTGGTATACCGACCTCATCAGCCTCTCAGTGTCCAGCCCGTGGAGATCCGGACCCTCACTATAGCAATAGCAATAGCAATAGCAATAGCAGTAGACTTATATACCGCTTCATAGGCCTTTCAGGCCTCTCTAAGCGGTTTACAGAGAGTCAGCATATTGCCCCCAACAATCTGGGTCCTCATTTTACCCACCTCGGAAGGATGGAAGGCTGAGTCAACCCTGAGCCGGTGAGATTTGAACCGCTGAACTGCTGATCTAGCAGTCAGCCTGCAGTGCTGCATTTAACCACTGCGCCACCTTGGCTCACTACCCTTCCGGCCTTCCGCAAAGCAGTTAAGACCTGACTGTTCCAGCAGACCTGGGGCTGCTGAACTATCCAGCCCCATTTGAGGTTATGGCTGTTGTAGAATTTTAAACTGTTGTTTTTTATTTTATTTTTTTTGTATCCCCTCCCTTTTTATTGTTAGCCGCCCTGAATCTCTTGGGAATAGGGCAGCATACAAACTTAATAAATTGAATTGAACTGAATTGAATTGTTTGCCTCAGCCGAGGCATTGTTCGACAGGCGGGTTCTCCATGGGGTTGTTTCCACGACCGAATCCCAGGACAGACCTTCTTCCTGCCCTATTGACATGTAACTTGGGTTTGTCCCATGCTTGGACTCTCCAAGCAGTGCAACAGGAAGAGTGCGGGAGAGTCCAAGCATGGGTCAAATTAATCTGGTTGCCCTAGGATTGAGGACTCTTTCCTTGGCATGCCTCCTGGTGCTCCTTAATGCCAGATTTTTGACTAGTTCTGGAACCAGTGAAGGCTGAAGGTGTGATGATACAATAGAAGGAAGTCCGAGTTGACGTGTTGGTCCCGAATCCCTGGACCCGAAGACCGAGGCGGGTTTGAACTCTCCTGCAGTGCACAGAAAAGGACCCTTCAGGTAAGCCAATGGTCAATACAAAAGAATATTCTTTATTGACCAAATCTGATAGTTCACATAAGGAATTTGTGTCTGGTGCACAAGCAACAAAGGGATAAATTCTAAATCATAAGATACAACCAACAAGGTAATAGTCATAAGATACCAATAAGAGTTAATACTAGGAAAGATGAGAAGGGTAATAGTAATACAGTCATGCTACATGTTTATATATCCTTAGGCATAGACAATGCTGTGGGAATTATGTGTTTAGCAAAATGATGGCATGGAGGAAAAAAATATGTCTGGTGTTTTTGGCATGCACTCCCCTGTAGTGGCATCCTGAGGTGAGGAGTTGAAAACAGTTTATGTCCAGGATGTAAGGGAGATATTTTCTCAGTCTTCTTTCTAGCTCATGCAGTATACAGATCCGTAGTGGAAGGCCGGCTAGTTGCAATTGTTTTTTCTGAAGTCCTAACTATCGGTTGACATCTGTGCCTGTCTTGTTTAGTTGCTGTACCAAACCAGACAGTTATAGAAGTACAAATATTAATATTTGTAATATTATTACTATATATTATTATTAACAAATATTAAAAGTCCAATTGCAAATGGTTCCATTTGGGAAAGAAAAATCAGAGACAACAAAAAAATTTGAAGTGGTACCTCACAAAGCTTGGTGAAACAAGCTAAAAGCAAAACAGTAAAGGAAATATTTTGTAAGTAACAGAGTGAAACTTGATAGAGAGAAAGTAGTGTTCTTAATCTAGGAAACAAAAATAAAATGTAAAAATATAGAGTGAGCAATATTTGATTTAGCAATTGTACTTGCAGAAAAGACAAGTTGGGAGTAAACCGAGAAAGGAATGTGATGTGCCTGTGAAGGAGGCAAATGCTACAGGAATGTCTTCCTCATTTAGCAACCATTGCACTTAGGATGGTAATGAAAAAATAACTTTATGACCATTTACATTTATGACCTTTACCAATTTGTAAAGCAAAGGAAAGCTGAAGTTAAACCATAAGTACTCTCATGGTACTTATAATACTAAGTGAACTGCTCGGGTTAATGACTGTCTTGCTGATCTCAACTGAGTATCATGAGGACTACCTGTATTTAAACAACATCAAGAGACACATCATTTCAAAGTCAAGGTAGTAATAATTCCATCTATTTTTCTTTGTAAAATCCTACTTTGTGTATTGGTATGTTATTATAAGAAGAACCAAGTGGAATTGAAACAGTCCCTGAGAATAGCAACCAAGATGATAAGGGAATTACAATCAAGTCCTACAATCAAGTCCTACAAATAAGGATTGAAGGAAATGGGACTATTTAGCCTTGAAAAGAGAAGAATTGCGAAGGTATGCAATAGCACTTTTCAAATACTTGAAGGAAATCATGTTAAAGTTCAGGGCCTGATCTCTCTTGTTCAAGAGTACAGGGCACAAAATAATAACTAAAAGCTACAGAATGGCAGGTGCCAATTAAAATGCTAGAAAAAAAGTTCTAATAGTAAGAACAATTCAACAGTGGAACCAATTATCTAGAAAGGGTAGTGCTCTCTCCTTCATTGGATGTGTCCAAGTGTAGGTTAGGGAGCCATGTGTCATAGATGCTTTAAATTCAATTTCTGAATTAGGCAGGAGGTTGGACTTAGCCTAAATATGTCAGGCTTCACACCAGTGCTTTGCAGTAAATCACATATTTCCAGATACTTAACCCATAGTTTAGCTCTTGGCTGGATGTGATAAAAGACTTCCAGGCATGACTCAGCTAATGTAGAATTAGAGAAAGTAATGAAGCTTTAAGGTATTTTTTTTTTTACTGTAGAGCAAGAATTCATAGCCTTCATATAACAGTGCTCTAGCATTTGTACTCTGAAGTTCCTTTCTTCTGCCTTTCCAAGGTAACAAATACTTGGTATTTTCTTTAATGGTCATGGCTGAGTGAAATAAGTTTCTATAACAGTCATCTTTAGCCTGTGTGTCACTGGTTCCTGCCTCTAAACTTTAGCCTTTGCAGAATGCTAAAGAAGTCCTCCTCCAAAAATAAATATATTTGAAAAATCTGTATTTAGGACACTTTCCTATCAAAGCCCTTTATTAAATTTATTTTCTTATAATTTTCATTTATTTATTCACACATATACACATGTACACATACAGATAAAACTCGAAAAATTGGAATATCGTGCAAAACTTTATTTCAGTAATGCAACTTAAAAGGTGAAACTAATATACAAGATAGACTCATTACATGCAAAGCAAGATAGTTCAAGCCATGATTTGTCATAATTGTGATGATTATGGCTTACAGCTCATGAAAACTCCAAATCCACAATTTCAGAAAATTAGAATATTGTGAAAAGGGGCAATATTTTGGCTCAAAGCGTCCCACTTTAATTAGCCAATTAAGCCATAACACCTGTAAAAGGTTTCTGAGCTTTTAAATGGTCTCTCAGTCTGGTTCAGTAGGAATCACAATCATGGTAAAGACTGCTGACCTGATATTGTGCAGAAAACCATCATTGACACCCTCCATAAGGAGGGAAAGCCTCAAAAGATAATTGCAAAAGAAGTTGGATGTTCCCAAAGTGCTGTGTAAAAGAGAGAGAGAAAGAGAGAGGGAGGGAGGGAGGGAGAGGGAGAGAGAGAGAGAGAATATTCTGCCTTTTTAATATTTCCTAAAATATTTCATTCTTCTAGGAGGGGGGTAGATGCTAACTTTCTTCAATGGCATCCAACTGGAAATAGTCTTGCCTTAGGCAGAAAGCCAACTTGGTGACTTTGAGCCAACTACTTTCTCTCATCCCTAGGAAGTAGGCAATGGCTATTGAATTCTGAAAATAACCAATTCTCGAGGACTGACTTATCCAGGCAGTCCTCGAGAATTGGACATGATTGAACAGAAGAAGAAAACATTCTCAGTTAATGATCATATTTTTAGTGAATATTTGAAATTACAATGGTACTGAATGAGTGATATCTTTGATGAGGTCTCAAAGTTCTGGTTGCCCCAGCACTCACATGGTTATGTCACATAAGTGCAAACCAGTTATTAAGTGGCTTAATAACTAGCTCACACTTATGACATTTGCAGTATTCCATGGTCATGGAATGCAATGCAATTGCCTTTTGTGATCTTTCCTGCTGGCTTCCCACAAGCAAAGTCAATGGGGAAGCCTTCAGAGAAAGTTGTTCCTATGAGTAATTCAGTTACACAGTTTTTTTCCAGAGGAAGGAAGGGAGTGGTCACGTGTGGGTATTCTCAAAGCCTGATTGGTCCAAAGACTGAGAGCAAACTCTTAAATACTGGTGCCTTCCAATCCTGGCCCAGTTTCCTCTCAGTCTTTCTTGGTCCAAGTACTGTTGAGAATATTCCTGGTAGGATTTCTGTTTATATTGAATCTGGTTCTCATTCAGTTTAATTGGGCATTTTAAAACCTTTTTTCTAAATTCTAAATTTGCAGCTGCGGCCCCAAGGGACCTTGGGCGGTTGGGGAGGGCCCTGTGGGGCACTTTGCCTCCCCCCCACGGGCCCGGAGCCTCAGCCCTATCCCCAGGATTGCGGGGGGTGCCAGCTCCTGATTCAGCAGCTTTGTCAGCAGTTTTATTTGATTGTTGAGCCTCAGGAAGCAGCTGCAGTGCCACGAGGTGTGCACGAGCTGCCCACAGAGCCGCCGATAGCTCGGAGTGGCTGCCGCGCTTCTACTTTGATTGAACGGCTGCGAGTGGGCTGCAGGGAGGGGGTTGCATGCCTGAGCACCGCGTAGCCTCCCCTGGCTTTTCTAGAGCGGCGAGGGCTGCTGGAAGCCCGACTGTGCTGCGGAAGATCCTTTCAGCCCCTGTGCTCTACTGAGAGTCCCGTTGGCCATTTTGCATAGCCGCCAGGTGTGCGAGGAGTGCACCTCGGCCTACAGCAACTAGGGCCTCATTCTACACACGGGGACAACAGGCCCTGGTCTCGGTGGGGCCTGCAGAGCCTGGGAGTCCATTTCTAGCGCACTGGGCACGTGAGTACTATGGATGAAGGTACTAAGATACCCCAGGGCCAGGTGGTGGGCCCGATGATGGGTGGGGAAGGCCTGGGGCAGGGGGCGGAGCAGGGAGTCCCCCCCAGGTTCTTTGGCTGCCCAGCGCCCATCTAGGTCCTCCACTAGGGAGGAAGCCAGGAGGCACAGGGCAATTAAGAAAACTTTTGCAAGGGCAGAGAGACAGGGCAGGTCAATTGGGCCCTTATCCCAAGATAGATCCAGGTCTCCTCTGGGGCCTCTTTCTGCACGTTCTTCTCCTAGGGGATTTAGCCCTTCTTCTCCCTCGGTCTCTCCAGACAGGCCTCTTTACTATTCCAGGAGGAGGAGGTCCCCCTCTCCTTCCCCTTCGGGGGATTCTTTGGAGGGTACATCTAAGGGATCCTGCCCTTCACGCAGGTTGGCTCCCCTGGGGCCTAGTTCTGCTTTTGGTGATATAGAGGATTTGGAACAACTCTCTGAGGGTCTTAAGAGGCTTATTTCTGCTGCCATTTCGCGGGGCATTGCCCAGCGGGATAAGGGTTCTTTTTCTTCCAGGCATGGGGGTCTAGGCAGGGCCCAGTATCGTGCTTCCTCTCCTTCCATGGTTAGCGAAATTTCGGTCATGGGGGAGGAGAATCTCCAGGACATGGGTTTCTCGGATGATGAGAGTGTGGGCCCATCAGATGAGCCCTCTTCTGCAGGCCTCTTTGTTCCAGCCATGTTCAAGATTCTCTTGAGCAAGGCACGGAAGACCACCAAGGTGGGGACTGGGAATCTTTCGGTGCCCCCGCCTAGGGATCCTTACATGGCTATGTTTTCTGCCACAGCCACGAACAAGGAGGAGATTCCAGCTCCTCCCTTATTTCTGGAGGTCTTGACCAACCAGTGGGCATGTCCCTCCAATTTCTCGACTCCTGGGAGTAATGACCACCGGCACTATAACGTGCAGCAGACCTTCGCTCAGGCCATTCAGTTGCCGGCCATTGACACCCCGGTGGCCGCCCTGGTCTCCTCCTCTCTGGTTGTATCAGGCGATGCGGCAGATAAATTGAAGCCGGAGGATAAGCGCGCGGAGCTTACCTTAAGAAAGAATTTTAATGCCACTGCATGGGCTATCAAGTCCGCGCCCTCTGCCTCTTATTTCAACCGTGCCATGGTCATGTGGCTTAAGCAGCTACAGGAGTGCATTCCCATCCAGGACAAGCGGCTCCACCAGGATCTCATCAAGATCATGGCGGCCTGCTAGGTTTCCGTTGATGCGACCCTGGACACGGTCAAGTTTACGTCCAGGGCTTTGGCCACTTCTGTCACATCTTGCAGGCTCCTATGGCTGCGTCCACTTGTCCACAAGGACAAGTGGAACTTGGCAGCTGCTCCGTTCAAAGGGCCTAATCTTTTTGGGGACCATTCTGGTCTAGAATAAAGACAAGAAAAAAGTTATTCCATTTAACACTAAGAAGCCCGAGTCTAAGTCTCATTCTTATTGTAGGCAACAATATAGGGCTACAGATTATGACTATAACCAGCATTTTTCTTCTTTCTGATCTGACAGGCAGTTTCCCAGGTTGTCCTTTCAGGACAGAAACCATTTCCAGCACCAGTCCAGGTGGCCCTTTTGTGGAGGAAGCGGCCGTCCCTACCGCAGAGGGAAGTGACTCAAACCCGAGTCGTCCCATCAGCGGCCGCCCTTCCCTCTATGCGGATCAATGGGACGAGATCACGTCGGACGCTTGGGTCCGAGCCACGGTTCGTCACGGTCTCAGGTTAGAATTTCTCTCCATCCCTCCGAATTTCTTCAGGTCGTTTCCTCCGTCCCGGAGCCTGGAGTGCCGTTGCCTGATGGACCAGGCCGTTGCCCACCTTCTCGACATTCAGGCGGTGGAGGCAGTTCCTCTAGAGAAACGGGGCCTGGGCCACTACTCCAATCTGTCCATGGTTCCGAAGAGCTTGGGGAGCTAGAGGGCAATTCTGGACCTCAATCGCCTGAACTGTTTTCTGGTGTACAGGCAATTCAAAATGTCCTCCCTCAAATCTATCCTTCAGGGCGTCCGGAGGGGGGGACTTCTTGGCTTCGATAGACCTCATAGAGGCCTATCTTCACATCCCAATTCTGGCCGGTCATTGCAGGTTCCTAAGGTTCTTCCACAGGAACCACCACTACCAATACAGGGCTCTTCCCTTTGGGCTGGCCTCGGCTCCCCGGGCCTTCATGAAGGTTCTGGTGGCCCTGGCGGCTCATCTGCGCTCCATCCCGGTATGGCTCCAATGTTATTTAGACGATGTCTTGATTCAGGCGGGGTCTCTTCCTCAGGCCATCTTGGACCTTCGGCTCACCTTTCGGAGCCTTCAGAGCCTAGGTTTTTCAGTGAACTTCCCCAAGAGCCACTTTCCCCCCTCCACGCACATTCTCCACCTGGGGACGGTCATAGACTCTGTGTCAGGGATGGTGCATCTGTTCCAGGAGCGTCAGAGCAGCATATGTCAACTGGCAGGAAGTGTTCGCGGAAGTCGGTTAGTTTCGATCCTCACTCTATTGAATTTTTTTGGGCAAGATTGTCTTTTGCATTGGGATTGTCCTGTGGGCCAGACTTCACCTTCGGCCTCTCCAGTGGGAGCTCATCCCCTTTCAGAAGGGGCGATTGAGCAATTCTCTTTGGACTCTCCATCTCCCGGTGGGGGTCCGGGTCTCACTGGGGTGGTGGCTTTCCCCAGCCATTCAGCGGGACTTCTGCTTCTGGGAGCCGGACAGGGTGACCATCACCACGGACGCGAGTCTGTTCGGGTGGGGAGCCCTGGTGGGTTCCCAGATGGCTCAGGGCAGGTGGACGGCCTCGGACCTCTGCCACAACATAAATTGGTTGGAGCTGAAGGTGGCCCGCCTGGCTCTATGACACTTTCAGGCCTCAGTGGAGGGGCGTCATGTGCTCCTCCTGACGGACAATGTGGCCACCAAGGCCCACATCAATCGTCAAGGGAGGACCTACTTTTGGGCTCTCTGGCTAGAGGCTCTGAGACTGGGTGCCTGGGCAGAGAGGCACCTGTTGTCCTTGGTGTCGGAACACATCTCCGGGCTCTCCAACGTCCAAGCGGATTGGTTGAGTCGAGCGACTCTGGACAATGGCAAGTGGCAACTCCATCTGTCGTCGTTTCGGAGGATCTATCAGAGGTTCGGCACTCCTCTGGTGGATATGTTTGCCTCGCCAGTGAACTCACAAATTCCCCAGTTTTTTACCTGTTTCCAGTCCAGGTCTGTGGAGGGTGCGGATGCCCTCAGGAGCAGGTGGCCCGCGGGCCTTCTGTATGCATTTCCTCCCATCCCCCTCATTCCGGGGACCATCCAGAAGGTGGTAGCGGAGAAGGCTCTGGTCATTGTGGTGGCCCCTTATTGGCCCAGGAGGCCTTGATTCGCAGACCTTGACCAGCTGTCGGTGGCTCCTCCGTAAAGGATTCCGGGAGGAGGTGGTCTTGCAGCAGGGGGTCCTGCTTCACCTGGAGTCCCAGTGGCTCCATCTGACCGCCTGGCTCTTGAACGGCGGCTACTGAGGGGGGCAACCTGTCCTCTGGAGTCATTCGTACTATCGAGGCGTCTCAGCGTCCTTCGATGACCCGCATCTACAATTCCACCTGGGCGGCCTTTGTCCGGTGGTGTTCTCCTCTTGGCATTTCTCCCGACAGGGCCACTATTCCCAACGTCTTGGACTTCCTACAGAAGGGCCTTGACAACGGGCTTGACCACGGCAGCGTGGGCCACAAGGGCCCCATTTGAAGACATTTGTCGTGTGGCCCCTTGGGCTTCTCCGACACCTTTCATCTGACGTTATCATCTGGATGCCTTCACTTCGGCGGATGCATCCTTTGGTCGGAGGGTCTTGCAGAAGGTGGCAGCTGATGCTCCCCTTGGGCCTTAGTGGTTTTCTTGTTCTCCCTCCCTGGGACTAAAGCTTGGGTATGTTCCACACGTGACCACTCCCTCCCTTCCTCTGAAAAAAGAACATTGGTCTTACCTGAATGTGTCTTTTAAGAGGAAGGGAGGGAGTGGTCACGACCCGCCCTGAGGTTTCCTTGTTGGGGCCAAGGGGAGGACCTGGTGGTTCCCGATGAGGGGGGGTTGTTGTTGTTTTGTTGTTTCAGTTCTACCGTTCGCCTTCGAGGAAACTGAGCCAGGATTGGGAGGCACCAGTATTTAAGAGTTTGCTCTCAGTCTTTGGACCAATCAGGCTTTCAGAATACCCGCACGTGACCACTCCCTCCTTTCTCTTAAAAGACACGTTCTTTTTCCCAAGAAGCTCAGCTACAGACTATGAAACTCTGAAGATCATGTTTGTGCGCTTATAGCAACCTCCTACCTACAGAAGAAACCTATAACAATAGCAATAGCACTTAGATTTATATACCGCTTCATAATGCTTTTATAGCCCTCTCTAAGCAGTTTACAGAGTCAGCATATTGCCCCCAACAATCTGGGTCCTCATTTTACCCACCTTGTAAGAATGGAAGGTTGAGTCAACCTTGAGCTGGTGAGATTTGAACTGCCGAACTGCAGCTAGCAGTCATCTGAAGTAGCCTGCAGTACTACATTCTAACCACTGCACCATCTCGGCTCTATGCACCCTCCCTCCGGCCTTGCTGTGGTTGCTGCATTGCAGCAGCTGCTTACCCATCCACAGGCCTACTTATGAACCACATGAAACTTGCACCTTATGGCTTCCCTATTGACCTTCTTGTTGCAAAATGGCAGGTAGTTGAGAGAAGCTGCTCACTTGACCTCGCTTAATGATGGCAATGAGGATTGCTGGGATTTATTTATTAATCAAATTTATAAAGTTAATTTCTCACCAAAGGCAACTTTGGGATTACCATCATTTAGCGATGTGGTAATATGATATTGCACTTTACTTAGCGATGGAAATTCTGGTCCCAATTACCAATGTTAAGGAGTATCTTATGTTGTGTTTGTGTATGCATTGTATGTGTGTACATTCATACATTCACACACATAGAAAAACAGATAGATTGATCCATGAAATCTTATAGAAAAAAAAATCAGATCCTTGCATCTTAGCATTGTATGTCTTACTGTTGAAGGCTTTAACATTCAACACTGTCATCATTCCCCAATTCTCATAAAATGGTTGTCTGCAAGAACACTTTGATTCTGTTTCAGAGCTTTTAGTCATCTGAGTGTGGGCTTTTTCCTTTGGTGGTTACTAGGAAGAGTAGTGTTTTCAGTGGCAGTGTTCCCACTTTGAAACTCTTCCTAGAAATTACTGTAATGCCTTGTCTAGGGAGCTTTAAATTGCTCCTGAGGAAGACACTAATTCACAGTTTAGCAGCTTAATTTCTGACTGCTTTAACTAAATAAGACTGTATCTTGCACATTTTCAGTGCTAGATGTGGAGTTTAGTATGATGAAATGTAGGTGAAACAGGTATGATAGACAAAGGTTATACAATATTTTAGTTTTTCTGAATGTGTAAATATATGCCTAGTAAAATACAACCTGATCTCATGTGGTTTACTTGCTTTCAATAATTTCTGATAAATATTTTAATTGCTTTTGAATTGATAATTAACATGCCATTTGACTTCATTGACTTGTATAGTCTTTGCTTTAATTTTCTTATTTTATATTACTGTGAGGCCAAATGGTGATAAACAAGGGTTGAAATTTTATAGATAAATAGATATATTTCCTAATGTGTCTGTTCTTGCATCATTGTTGGGTTCTGCACATTTTTTAATAAAATGTTAAGCTAAACCTTAATCTTTTTCTCGTTTTAAGTGTAAAGCTGAAAGCAGCAAAACATATAGCTATAGTGGCTGCCTGTGTATCATCAGAAAAGGGATGTTTTGGCATAAAATTTACATATACTGATTTATAGGTGCATTAGAAAATTAGTACTAAATACTATAATTTAAACACATTACATCATGGAGGTCATCAAATGATCTGTTATGCCGGCTTCTGAAGATAACTTCAAGCCCCCTGGAATTATTTTCCTGCTTTAGTTTTGAGCCAATTTGGAATAAACAATCGTTCTAATTCTTCACAGCAGTGGATCTGAGAATCTAGATATTGTTGACTACATTCAGACCCACTGGAGAGTCAGTGATAAGAATTGGCAAGATCTAGAGAGCCACAGGTACCCCCACCCACTACAAAAATTCCAGTAGAGGGTTGTTTTCTGTACAGCCGGACACATGGCTACCTTTTATTCAACCATCACATCTTTTTCTGTGTAGTGCTACCAGAAACATATGATTTCACTCAAATTAACTTTGGCTGTCCCAACTGATGATGTATTTCTAATGTGTCCTCCACCCAATTCCAAACACTGTGGTTACCCTTGATTTACAGCACATGACAGGCCCTTCTTTTTATACTGGGATCAGCAAAAAAGTGTTTGCTCATTTATTTTGTTTGTATGCAATTATAGCTAAAAACAAATGTGGTCGCTTTGACATTCCAAGTAGCTATTTTGAAACCAGCATTTAGATGTTCTATCCATTATGCAACTTAATTATGTAGTAAAATAGTGCAGGATTATGGTCAGAGTGCATACGATATGGCTGCAATACTCAGTTAATTTATGAGTCCTCTAAAATTGTGGATATTTGTGGATAATTTTAGGACTTCAGACATGAAAACATGGTGCCAAACATAAGTTTTCTTCTTTTGTGGTTGCAAGAAATCAAAGTATGTTTTGCATTTGTGTTGAGCATCTGAAGTCACAGCTTGCATCCAAGGACAATATGAATCATTTCTTTCCCCATTAATTATAAGTTACTGTAAAAGGGAACATTTTGGCATACAAAGTGAAGAAGCCTGTCAAAGATAAACAATGCATGTTTATATAAAAAAAATCTTCAATAAAATGGTATAATAGGCAAAAATATACTGTATTGCCGTTTCAACCAGTTTCATTCAGGACCTTTCTCTGTTTTTAAAAAAACCATGCTATAAGAAAAATATACTTGAGTTATTTTGAAAACAATATAAACAAGCCTGGAGCTAATATAATTTCTTATGCATGGAAGATGCTAAATACATTGGCCTTAAGGAAAAGTAATAACAAATCATGATTAGCTTTAATGTAATTATTCTAAAAAAAGTATTCCTACTTCACATGATTTCTGCTCCTTGGTGCACTTAATTTCAGAATGCTATGTAGCCAATAAAGAGATTTGCCAGTTAAAAGTACTGTGGTAAAATCAATCTTGTTTTTATACAGTGTTTGATTATGTGCTTCTTTTTTTTAGCAATGTTTCTTTTTAAAAAAAGGAACTCTAATGTTTCAAAATTTCTGAATTAAAAAAAATGAGTGACCAAGGTAAATGTATAGTTAGTGAATAACACTAATTTAAGATGCTAGTTAACATAAAACATACTACAGTTGTTTTGTCTTTACAGCTGGGGAAGCGAGACTGATAATTATGTGAGTTGTATTCAGGTGTGTAAAATGGAGAATGTATCATCAGTGATGAAGAAGTTTAAACAGGTTAAAATAAACAATCTGACCAAATTTAGAAGGTATCAGCAATATCTTTTTATTTCCTTTTTTCCCAAGCACTGAAGAGACTTGCTTGAAAGTCAGTATGGAAATACTGAAATTATTTGTGGTTTCTTTGTGTGTTATGCATCTGCAATACTTTCTTTGTATTTGGCCTGATATTCTTAATGGGAAGCAGCAATACATTTAAGCCTAAATCTGAGTTAGTCTTATCCCCTTCATCTTCAGTTGTAAGATTCTTATTATTGATTGTTGATTTTATTTTACTGAATATATTCTGTTTCATACTTCGACTAGTAGCATACAACAAATATTTTTTTGTCAGAATTTTGTTGTTCGTTTTAACTATTTCACCACTTGAATTTAAGATATTTTCTTGGTCTTAGGGAACAATCATTATTTAAGATCTCAGCATGAAACAGTAAGCCATGCAACCCAGTCATGCTCACATTACTTAGAAATCATATATGCAGAATATAATAGGAAATATTTTGTAAGTAAATGTGCTTAGAATTTCTATCCAACTACACTTCATGGAAAATAGATGGGAAACTATCCTGAATGTTAGGTTAAGGAATCTTAAGGTACACTTTATATTCTTTTGTCATTTATTTGTAAAATAAGAGAAGAACCACTATTGACAGTTTCATTGCCCTAGTGTGCATAATACATCAAAAGTACAATGATTTTTAATGAGTTATTTCTCAAAACTTTTTTTCATTGATGAGAAATATATTCTGTGTCATTTTCTGCTAATATAGTTACTTTAAAAACATATAGCTATGATTATTGAATAAAATAGAATCTAATAAAGAAGACTATTCGTGGCTCAGAGTTGACATGAGGAGTCCTTTGTCCTCTCTCAGCTTGCTTGTTTTCTTTCAGACATTTAATTATTCAAACTAGTTAACCTCATCAATACTAGCACTGATGACGTTACCTAGTTTGGGTAATGAGATGTCTGCAAGCTGAGAGAGCACCAAGGACCCCTCAAAATAGATTCTGTCAGGTTAAAGTGTTTTTCTTTTCTTTTTAGAAAACACCTTGTTAGAATTACAAGCTCAATAAATAATGTTTATTGAATAGTTTTTGAAATTTGCTTATTTACTATAGTGCTTGTTTTATTTTCAATTTCACATTACTCAGAGAGAATTTAACAAATAAAAATGTATTGGGATTTAACATCTGTTTTGTCACTTAGTGGGATTGTTGAGCTTGATAAGATTTACAAAGCCATTTTAAGTCAGGCAAATTTCTGGACAAGAACACTTTGCCAGATGTAATTCTCCCTTTTTCCTGTTCTTATGTTTTTTTCAGTACAGAAAATCCTCACACGCACAGGTGAGATATTGAAAAATGTGTGTATTGAAAAAACTTTTTTTTTTTGCAATTTGTGGGTACTTATTCTTCACCAGTATCCAGAATTCATCACCACTTCCATATACTTTAATATCAAATTAAGATTATTGAGTATGTTCATTAATTCATCCTATTCTCTGAGACTAAGATAGGATTCTTTTTATGTTAGTTAAATGAAAAGATTTTTTAAAAGTAATTCTCCAAAGTTGGTGGAGACAGTGGTCATGCATGGGTTAACTCAGTCAGTAACCAATAGAACTGAGTCTACCAAAGTGATATCATCGCCTCTGAGGAGCATGCTCCTGCTTTTTTAGACTCAGTCCGATTGGAAATGGCTGTGCTAATCGCTTTCTCAACTAATACTTAATAATTGATTACTTTAATTGGATTTAATTGGATTTCACTCAAACAAAGAAAGAAAATTACTTCTCTAAATTGGACTCTGGATTGGGCTCCTGTTAGGACTCTCAATAGCCCTTGGGGGCTGGAGAGTGTTTGCCCCATCTTGTTTGAGGCTTGCCTTTGAATTGTCTCCGGGCTTCTGAGGCTTCCTAATTCAGCAGCGCTAGCTGCAATAGCCATGGGAGGCTCTGCTCACCGCTTCTACCTCTGTCTTGCCGCCTCCGCCGCTGACGGCCGCCTCCGCCTCCAGGAGCCTCCAAATGCTGCGGGGAGCCTCAAAAAAGCCGCAAAACTGCCTCTTTGCGGCTTTTTTGAGGCTCCCCGCAGCATTCGGAGGCTCCTGGAGGCGGAGGCGGCTGTCAGCGGCGGAGGCGGCAAGACAGAGGTAGAAGCGGTGAGCAGAGCCTCCCACGGCTATTGCAGCTAGCGCTGCTGAATTAGCCAAGGAGGTACGAGAGAGACAACGGGTCCCTCTTCTTCAGCTGTCTCAACTGCTGGGGAAGATGGTCTCCTGCTTCTCCATCGTCCCTTGGGCATGGCTTCACAGCCGTTGCCTCCAGTGGTTTCTTCTGCCTTTCCAGAAGACAAACAGCAGCTGTTCCCTAGTGAAGGTCAGCCTGACCCCAGAGGTCCTGCTATCCCTGGACTGGTGGATCTCCCTGGCCATAGCTCAGGGTTCTCTTCAGGGAATTTCCACGTCTCGTAGTAACAATGGACGCAAGTCTGATGGGCTGGGGAGCTCACCTGGAGGATCAGGTAGCTCAGGGGCTTTGGTCCGACTCTGACCTATCCCATAGTATGAATTGGTTAGAGTTGAGGGCCATCCATCTGGCTCTCCTTCATTTCCAGTCCTCTCTTCAAAACATACATGTACTGATCCAGACGGACAACACTACGGCCAAGGCGCATGTCAACCGCCAGGGGGGACGAGATACGTGTCTCTCATGGATCTGCCTATTGCCTAGGAACTTGGGCAGAAGCCAACCTTCTCTCCCTACATGCCAAACACATCTTGGGGTCAGACAATACCAGAGCAGAGTGGTTGAGCCGCACAACGATCAACCCTGCGGAGTGGAGCATATTTCATCAGCTGTTGTCCAGGTACGGAACTCCAATCCTGGATCTCTTCGCAACATCATCCAACAACCAGCTGCCCAGGTACCTGTCTCGATACATGACACCAGGCGTGAAAGGGACGGATGCACTAAGGTACAGGTGGCCTCGCGGTTTCCTGTACGCCTTCCCTCCCTTCCCCCTAATACAGAGGGTGATTCGTAAAATGATAGAGGAAGAGGCTGAGCTTATCCTAATCGCCCCCCATTGGCTGCACCGACCATGGTACATGGACCTGATCAATCTTTCTGTGGAACCTCAGTGGCTTCTACCAATGATTCCATCCCTCCTTCATCAGGGCTCCATTCACCACCCTGACCTGCGCTGGCTATGCCTACTGCTTGGAGGCTGAGTGGGCGGTCCTGAGGGTAGATAACCTTTCCGAGACTGTAATCCATACCATTCAGGCCTCCCGCCGCCCAGCTACCAACAGGATATACAAATCTACGTGGCAGACCTTCGTAGCTTGGTGCCTGGCTCGAGGGGAGGATCCTCTGAAGGCTGCGGTATCCCAGCTTCTGGACAATAGGGTCTTGATAAGGGACTATCTCTGAATACTTTGAGCACCAGTGGAGGTCCGATAAGTCTGAGGCGAACCGAGCACTTCTAACCACCTGCACCAAGGACTACGTCCGAGCACTAAGAACTGCCAAAAGATCATACATTTCTGCCTTGGTTGCGTCCGCCGAGTCACGCCCAGCCGCCCTGTTTAGGATAACCCGCTCCCTCCTTAACAGGAGGGATGCGGGAGACCCCTTGCAGGGTAGGGCTGAGGACTATGCTCAATTCTTGGCGGACAAAATAGCTCGGTTTCGGTCGGACTTGGACTCCACCGCAGTAGATCCAGCCGAGACACAGGAGGACCGCTTGGCAAATCATCTCTGGGTTGAGTTCCAGGATGTTGCCTCTGGGGATGTGGAGAAGGCCATTCGAGCTGTAAGTGCCTCCACCTGTATTCTGGACCCGTGTCCCTCCTGGCTGGTTGCCAACAGCAGGGAGGTGACACATGGCTGGATCCAGGCGGTCGTGACCGCCTCCCTTCGGGAGGGGCACTTCCCCGCCGTACTTAAAACGGCGGTGGTGAGACCCCTCCTGAAGAAACCATCCTTGGATCCAGCCATTTTAAACAACTTTCGTCCTGTCTCCAACCTCCCCTTTATCGGGAAGGTTGTTGAGAAGGTGGTGGCCTTCCAGCTTCAACGGGCCTTGGAGGAAGCTAACTATCTTGACCCCTTCCAGTCCGGCTTCAGACCTGGTTACAGCACAGAAACCGCTTTGGTCGCATTGACCGATGATCTCTGGAGGGCCAGAGATGGAGGCTATGCATCCATCCTGGTTCTCCTTGACCTCTCAGCGGCTTTCGATACCATCGACCATGGTATCCTTCTGCGACGACTGCGGGAGGTGGGAGTGGGAGGCACTGTTTTACAGTGGTTCTCCTCCTACCTCTCGGACAGGTCGCAGTCGGTGTTGGTCGGGGGGCAGAGATCGTCCCTGAGGCCCCTAACGTGGGGTGCCACAGGGTTCGGTCTTATCCCCCCTACTATTTAACATTTACATGAAACCACTGGGCGAGATCATTCGGAGGCACGGGATAAAATACCACCAATATGCGGACGATACGCAACTGTATCTGTCCCCCCGTGCCAACTCAATGAAGCGGTGGACGTGATGAACCAGGGTCTAGAGGCCGTTAGGAACTGGATGAGCGCTAACAAACTGGTACTCAACCCGGACAAGACCGAGTGGCTGTTGTGCTTCCCTCCCAATAATTTGGCTAATGTACCAACACTTAGGCTGGGGGGTCAAATTTTACACCCCTCAGATAGGGTCCGCAACTTAGGAGTCCTCCTGGACCCACAGCTGACTTTTGACCACCAGCTGTCAGCTGTGACCAGGGGGGCATTTGCCCAGGTTCGCCTGGTCCGCCAGTTGCGGCCCTACCTAGACCGGGAGGCTCTCACAACAGTCACTCGAGCCCTTGTGATCTCTAGGCTGGAATACTGCAATGGGCTCTACATGGGGTTGCCCTTGAAGTGCATCCGGCGACTACAGTTAGTCCAGAATGCAGCCGCGCGAGTGATAGTGGGCGCACCGCGGTTCGCCCACGTTACACCTGTCCTCCGCGAGCTGCACTGGCTACCTGTTGGTCTCCGGGTGCGCTTCAGGGTACTGATGACCACCTTTAAAGCACTCCATGGTAGTGGATCTGGGTACTTGAGAGACCGCCTCCTGCCGATTACCTCCCTTCGACCAATTCGATCGCACAGACTGGGCCTCCTCCGAATCCCATCTGCCAGTCAATGCCGACTGGCGACCACACGGAGGAGAGCCTTTTCTGTTGCAGCTCCGACCCTGTGGAACGATCTCCCCGCTGAGATCCGTACCCTCACCACCGTCCAGACCTTCCGCGCAGCCCTCAAGATCTGGCTCTCCCAGCAGGCCTGGGGATAGGTTCCTAATTCACCCGCCCGAGTGTTTGATTGTTGAACGAAAGTTGTGTTTTACTATTTTTTTCTTTGTTCACATTTTGTTTTGTTTTTGATGTTGCACTTCCCTCCCTTGTGATTGTAAGCCGCCCTGAGTCCCCTCAGGGAAAAGGGCGGCCTATAAATTTTAATAAATTCAAATTCAAATTCAAATTCAAATACTTTGCAGTGACAGTTGTCAGCTTTCTCCTCAGTTCTCTCTCTTCACCGAGATGAGCCCCTCTCATTGCACCCTCACGTCCGCAGATTCCTTAAGGGGGCATCCAATCTCTGCCCTCCTGTCATGCACCGATTCCCCTCCTGGGATCTGACCAAGGTCCTCGATTTACTTACTGAACCGCCCTTTGAACTCCTCAGGTCGGCAACCTTACATCACCTCCCGCTCAAGACTGTCTTTCTGGTGGCCATAACATGTTGCAGAGGGTTTCAGAGTTGGCGACCCTTTCCACCCAGTCTGACCTGTGTGTGTTTCACCCAGACCGGGTGGTCCTTCTCATCGACCCCACTTTTGTCCTGAAAGTGAATTCAGCATTCTATCGCTCTCTGGATCTCACTCTTCCAAATTTCTGTCCCGCTCCATCTCACAGTCTGGAGTGCAAATTGCACAAGCTAGACGTCAGATGTGCTCTTAAAATCTACATTGCCAAGACGGCAGTCTTCAGACGCAGTGAAGCCCTCTTCGTCTCTTTCCACCCTACCAACAAAGGGCTGAAAGCTTCTCCATCCTTGATTGGATGATAGATCAGGTCTGCCATTGATCAAACTTACATCACGCATCATCTCCCTCCTCCAACCAACATTATGGCTCATTCCATGTGCAGTGTGGCTATGTCAGCGGTGTGGGCGCAGCAGGCCTTGGTGGAAGAGATCTGCAAGGCAGCGACCTGGTCTACTCCTAATTCGTTTACATGACACTACAAGGTGGATCGATATGCATTGGCAGATGCAGCTTTTGGTCAGCGAATCCTCCAACAGGTTCTCCCTTCTTCCAGCTCCTAGGCCAATCTCATGCCCTCCCGGGGACATGCCAGCTTTGGTACGTCCCATACATGACCGCTGTCTCCACCAACTTTGAAGAATGGGGCGTTGGTTCTTAACTGATATGCCCCTTTTATGGGCAGGTGGAGACAGCAGTCATCCCCACTCTTGGGATCCTGGCCTACCTCACAGGGGTGATCTGGGAGCATGTTGTATAGTCACTGGACGGAAAGCAATTGTTCACTGCACAGCAGTCTACTTATCTCCTTTGTCAAGAAAAGCGAGAGCATGCTCCTCAGAGCGATGACATCGCTTTGGTAGACTCAGTTCTATTGGTTACTGACTGAGTTAACCCATGCATAACCGCTGTCTCCACCTACCCAGAGAATGGGCATATTGGGTAAGCAATGCCCCATTTTCAGTGATTATTAAATTTAGAAATTAGTTCTGAATTTTATTTCCCAGTACCTTAAGATTTTTGGCAGTACTGATGTAATGATATAATAAATAATTACAGTAATATTTGAGAAATTCTCATATTGCCCTTCCTCACTTTACATTTCAAATTCTGAACTTATCACTCATATATTTTGTTTGACAGTAATATGTTTTGTCTTCTATTCAGGGCTTACTTCATTTAAATGTAATGATTTCATATTGTTTCTGCTCATCCAATAAGATTAAGTAGAATAGGCTCTTTTTTGGTCAATGGGTATCATTTTTGCTCAATGGGTATCATTTTCAGAGAACTTGGTGGTGAATAATAGAATAACGGAGTTGGATCTTGGAGGGCTTCTAGTCTAACCCCCTACTCAAGCAGGAGACCCTTTGAGAGACATGGTTGTCCAATCTGTTCTTAAAAGCCTCCAGTGTTGGAGCATCCACATCTTCTGGAGGCAAGTCATTCCACTGATTAATTGTTCTGTCAGGAAATTTCTTCTTATTTCCAGGTTGGTGCTCTCCTTGATTAGTTTCCATCCATCACTTCTTGTCTTGCCTTCAGGTGCTTTGGAGAATAGGTTGACCATCTCTTCTTTGTGACAGCCCCTCAAATATTGGAACACTGCTATCATATCCCCCCTAGTTCTCCTTTTCATTAGATAGACATACTCGATTCCTGCAATGTTTCGTCATATGTTTTAACCTCCAATCACTTATCGGCAATCATCTTTGTTACTCTTCTCTGCATCTTTTCAATTGCTGTCCTCCTTGGAAATATCTTCTCTCCCAAAGAGAAGAGACCTCCAACCTTACTGGATTTTAGAAAAATGATTAAAACCTGGCTCCTTCATCAAGATTTAGCGACAAAAAACATTATTTTTTTGGATATGGTATTCTATTTGAATTGAGTTGTTTATTCTACTTGGCACAGAATTACAAATTGTTTGTTACTTCTTTTCTTTTTATGTACATTTTTAACCTCACTTTATGGGATAATTATAATTGGGTTATTAATTGTATAAGGTTGGTAAAATAAAATAACCTCACAGACTGAAAAGTGTCTGCCACAAAAATTCTTTTTATTGCTCAGGAGTAAATAAAGCAAGCATCTCATTTGCTAATTCATATAAGAAACTTCCTTTCCATAACTGTTGGAGCTACACTGTAAAGTAGCTGATTTGTTCTCATTCTTCATTAAGTTTAGTTTGCCATTTTCATGACATTGTCCAGCAGTTTTCAAAATGGCCAACTGTTTTTGTAACCAATATTTAGCAATGCATTTTTATAATATTATTGTTTACTTTTTTAATTAACAGTATAAATCCTTTCGATGATCCAACTACAGAAGAAGCACAGTCCATGCTAGTTTCAATACTACACCGAATTTCAAGACAAACCAGTTGTTTCCAAATAGTTTGTTATTGTTTCATCAATTTTTTTATATAAAACTGTTCTACTATTTTATAATCTGTGTGAAACATGAATACCTATAATTAAACTTTCCTCCAATATTTATTGATTAAAGTATTTGAATTACATATCATTTTTTGGTTTGATTTGCTGAGATACAAATATTTTCTTCAGTATTAATTCATATATTATGAATTCATTGGCTACTGATACTAAAAGAGGAATTTTGTTTTTACTTTTTCTTATTCTTCACTCCAAAATATTTAGATTTACAATGGCACTACAATAATAATTGGCTCTGCAATTGTATAAAGTTCCATAGTCTTAGGTATTGATTCTGCTGGCTTCTTGAATTTGACATATTATCATATTGTGTTTAAAGCCTTGTTTCTATGATATAAAAGTATCTCACAGTGGGAACTAGATTTATTAGCAACATGCCAAAAGCATCAAAAGAAGTTTCTTTAGCTTCAATACAGTGCTCCATTGGCCAATTTATCATCAGAAATGATACACTATGGAGTAGGATTAAATTATTTGCCACACTAAGTGATTATCATTGCTAGGAAACTGTCCAATAAAAATTGTTTTCCTAGTTTTTGTAATCACCATAGTATGGCTTATTGTTACACAATTTTTAAGCCTCTCAACCATATTTCCACTTTGCCAGTCTTTATTACTGTCACCTTCACCTGGGTTCCTATCAATGAGATGAGGAACTTCAAAGCAATTTCTTATGTTCCACTTGAAAATGATAGTTATGTGGTCAAACTTGTATCGCTGAAACTGGTTTATTTTTCTTTCTTTCTTTCTTTCTTTCTTTCTTTCTTTCTTTCTTTCTTTCTTTCTTTCTTTCTTTCTTTCTTTCTTTCTTTCTTTCTTTCTTTCTTCTCTTTAATTGGAAGTTGCACATAAGCAGTTCATGATACTTCCCATAGTAATCCTTGGTCACATCTTTACTTTTATCCAGATCCAGTTTTCCAACTTCATTTCAGTTTCCTAGGCCATACAGTCCAACAAAATTTTCATCATTATTTTCAACTTTGACATTCTGGATTCCAACTACAAATAGCATAAGTTGTTTCCATGTTCTCTTAGTTTGAAACTGATCTAACTGTAAAGTTCACCAGCTTCTTCTTCTGTATCAGCAGTTGGAGCATAAGCTTGGATAATGAAAGATTACTTGACTACTCATTAAATCTGATTGATATTATTCAATCATTGATTAAATTGTAGCCAAGTACTATCTATGTCCTTCCTATGGAAGCAATATTCTTCCTGTGTGTGTGTGTGTGTTTGTGTTTGTGTTTTGAGTAGTAGACAATATGACTGTCTTATTGAAAGTGTCCAATCCAAACATATTTCAATTCATTGATGCCTTAGATAAATTTTACTGCATGAAAATACCAGCAACTAAATGTCTCTATAGTTACATTTTAAACACCATTAGGATTCCAAAAGATCCTTGGCTCCTTCTTAGTAGTTCATTGAGTGGTATCCAACCTCAGGAGTCCGTCATTAGGAACTATGTTGTTACCTCTTTTAATATTGTCTAAACATGTGGTTTGGGCTATTTTCCATTTCCTCCCCACATCATATGAAATCATGGTCTTATTACTATTATTCAAGTGTTCTAGGAAGATGCCACCAGCATCTTCCTATATTGCTGCTACCCAGTATAGTTCCTGCTTGCTTTAGCTCTGCCCCAGGAATGACTTTAATGCCTTTGATTTTCCTGCTGGGATTATGGCAAATTGTAGAGCAGTCTCAAACCCCTGGGTCACAACCTGTTTGGAACTGGGCTGCACAAGCAGCAGGTGAGTGCATTCATACGCAAAGCTTCATTTGTGCGGGCAGCGGGTGCATACATCTGCCACTTGCACAAATGGAGCTGCATGCACCTGTATTTGTCTACTGCTGCTTATGCAGAATGTGCCCCTTTTCCACACTGCTGCAGCGGGTCTGCAGAACCAGAAAGATTAAGGACCGCCGTTGTAGATGGCATAGGGGGTGCCCTGAAAGACAAGATGAAAGCTGCTACGGAGGCAACAGTCATATAAGCAGGATTTGGCTAAGAAACTAACTTAAAATAATAATGGCAAATAAAGAATTACAATTCAGTTCAGTCAGCAAGGGTGTTACTTTTTCAAGGGTCAGGGAATGTTGAATATCCAGGTCTGCTGGTAGTGTGGGGTGTTTAGTATATCTGTTTATAAAATGTAGAAATTATAATTCTGCCTCCAAGAGATCTTGGTGTCCTTCAAAGTTGACAAGCAGATAATGTGATTTAAAACACTTCCAATCGATAGATTTTTAGTATGGTAAAAATCAGATGCTGCCTTCTATCCACATTAAATCTAATACATTAATAAAGTTATTTTTTTCATCAAGTTTATTTATTTATTTATTTATTAGACTTATATACCGCTTCATAGGGCTTTCAGCCCTCTCTAAACGGTGTACAGATTTTTTAGCAAATTGAGTCAGCAAATTGCCCCCACAGTCTGGGTCCTCATTTCACCCACCTCAGAAGGATGGAAGGCTGAGTCAACCTTGAGCCGGTGAGATTTACTGCCAGTTTAGTGAACAAAATTTATGCAGTTATCAAATTATTCCAAATAACATGTAATCTTTTTTCGATCTCACTTTGGAAAAAAAGACTAAGAAAAACTTGGAGTTGAAGATGAATGGATAAACTGACAAAGAAATCAGGTATTTTTCTTTTCCTTTCATCATGTTTCTATTGTAAAATAACATGTAATGACTGTAGGATGATGCATGCCATTTTGATAAGATTCAAAATGGACTTTCAAGCTTCTTATTCAAAAATATTACAAAATTAATACTCAAAATAAGATTCTGGTCTTTTGAAATGGATGGGAGTGATATTTTCACATAAAACTGGTACCAACAGATTCTTCTGCGAAGGATTTCTTATCAGATCTTTGTGTACTGTCAGCAATTTAAATACACCAGGTTTCTATATTGGTCATGTTAGAGTTTGCAGCAATTCAACCAGCACACAAGTAAACAATCAGGATTCATTTATATAAGAAACTTCTTTATATACAATACTATACAACAGAATCCAGAACCAGAACCAGAACTGAGAAGCTAGAAGTACAGAATCAATAACCACAGAAGCGCTCATACATATACAGATCAGTGAACCTAAGCCATGCCCAGGCTCTGAGCTTTCTGGCTCACCAAACAGTCCCCATTGGCTGACCTGTTACCATGTCTGTTCCAATTCATGAACCCTTATACACTGACAGGTCATATGAAAAAGAACAACATACCTGAACTTTTTTCATTTTGTTTTAATTTTGAGAAATGTTAAGAATCAAGTCTCTGGAAGTAAAAGACATTGTCGATCATTTATAATCTATAACATCTGCAGAGAAAATGAGAAATAAATACTGTATATAATTCCATTGCCGCACCACACTTTATAGGGTTTATTGTTGAGAAGTATGGAAAAGGTTCAACTTTCGTGTTTTCCGTGCACAATTTATAATTCTAAAATAATTTGGGTCCCATTTGAGGGGTTATTTTTTCCCCATTATGTTATATCTTCAGGATTTTTTTTTTGTAAATATGTCCACTTCAAAAATGTATTTGACTATATCTGAGCTATTACACATATTCCATTGTATGTAGCTTTATACAGCAGTATGCGATATAAATAGTATTTTGACTCTGATCTTTGACTTTTGAATATTCATTTTTACTTCCATAACAATATGTTAAAATGTATCTGTGCATTTTTATAGGAAAACCAATTCACTTAAGCAAAGCTGTTTTTCATAATAACAAATAATCAAATAACTATATATAATAACCATTAAATGTAGATTAAGTATAAGTTAAGTTTTAACAAAATGTCCATCCATTGACCTTTGAGGAGAATATAGAACAGTTCATACCATTGCTATTAAACAAATCATTAACTAATGTAGCTTTCATTTTCAAACTGTTCTTTTAAATTAGTATGAGGAAATCAACTCGTTTCTCTACCCTTTCTCATAATTACCCAGCTGGAAACAATACAGAAGAGATGTATAGCTAGAGACTGATTTGGTTTGTTAGGAAATTTTCAGTTGGGCAGAAACCTCTTCTAGGTGGTGTGTACTGAGAATTGGGAAGGCCAGACTTCAAATTAGGAATTCTGTTCCAAAGGAATTATGAATTCTGTTCCAAACTAGCATGACTTATGTTAGAAGAGCTGACCAAAAAAAAAGATGATATATGTTGTATTTCAGTTTGAGACTAAGACTCAAATGGCATCCTTTATACATAGGTCAAACAGGGAAGTAGTCTGGGAGAATCTATAGTTGTAGTTTCTAATACCTCTCAGCTCCTACTTGGGGTCACTTTACTGTATGTTTAATTGTGTGATCTATTCAAGATCAAGTCAGACACAGGATACAATTTTAACCACAATACAGAAAAATTAGAGTAAAGGAGCCTCTACATTCAAGACATATTTATTACCTTAAGGCCATGTAGTCACAACATGTAAGATAGCATGACTGACTTGTGAAATCAGCTGTCAGACAGAAGAGGCTGGAATCATGCTTAGATGGTGCTTTTCAACTTCAGAATTTTAATCTACTTAACCTATCTTTTTTAGGTAGGTGAAGCTGAGAAATGGAATTTAATCATAGTTTAAATGATGATGATTTTTAGGCCACATTTAACAATCTCTTGAATATACAATGTTGTCTTTCTATAAATCTTGATGGGTGTGTGTGGAGTGCTGGCTTTGTTTCAGTAAATGGATTGATTGGATGTGTGGCTGTATCATGATTGGTTGATTGGTGCTGGCTGTGGGTCCGTTGTTGTTGTGTGTTGTAACAAACAGCCCTAGTCAACAAATGAACCCCACCCACCACCCAGGTTGTTACAACACAAAACAACAACGGACACACAGCCAGCACGAATCAGCACCAATCTACCAATCATGATACAACCATACAGCCAATCAATCCACTCACTGAAACAAAGCCAGCACTCCACACACCCCACCAAGATTTATAGAAAGACGGCAGCTCTGACCACGCTTTAAGCCGAAGATACCAGCCTGAAGATGGCGAGTGAGACCTTGCCAAAACATTCATTCATACACACACACACACACACACACACACATACATACACACACATATACATATACATACACACAGAGCCATATAGTGTGTGTGCTTGTGTATTTTCTAGCATAACTCTGGAATGCCTCAAGCAATTTCAACCAAATTTGGCACACAGACTTACTCTCTGGGAAAAAAAAATACTGTGGGGGTAAGACACTCCTAACATCCCTCAGGGTTTGTGTTTTGTTAAGATACAGTCCGTTGTGCCTTAAAATGGCTTCTACTGTACTGCCATAAAATGGCTTCTACTGTACAGTGCAGTGGAGTTGCCATGGTAACAGCTTCACAGTATTCCACAAGGGGGCTCCCTCTGGTAAGGGTGGAAATCCAACATTAGAAATTACGTTTGGTCTGGACATTTTCCCCTATAAATAAATACCCAGGCAACTCTGGGTTATCAGCTAGTTCATAATATATTCTGCAGATCAAAAATGGAGCAGAACAAGGGAAAAACTTGTAAAAATGGTGAAATCTTGAATCCTTTTATTTGCAACTGGTGGCTATTTGGTGCATCTAATAGAAGTTTTTCAACCAGAAGGTTTCCAATTAAATGAAATTTCAACTAATATAATTTCCTTAACTTAATGAGGCTTTTTTTTCTGAATATGGCTCCCACTTAGATTTTTGATTTGGCCAGAGCTCATATTTCTTCATTTCTTTACCAGCAAAAATCCCTGAAGATGTAGATGACCCTGTATCTAAAAGGAACTTGACACATTGATACGTCTAATAAATGTTAGAGGCAGATGTGAAAGGACGATTAAATAATAAAAAATATTTCTTCACTTGTACCTTTTTCTTTTAACTAGGAACAGAAATTATGCATGCTAGTATACGTGGTCTAAAGAAAAAGCTTTTTAATGATAGTAATTCAGAAATAAAAGTAAGTACCTTAGAGCAAGCTAAGGCTCTCATAAATTAGCTTTCTTTCCCTACAAAAACATCATTTTGCTCGTGTTTTCCAGAAAGAAGAGTTAAAGGGCTATATAGGATATATAGGATATATAACAATTACCACTATGGATATCTTTATTCACTTGATCTTCCATGCAAACTAAGTTAGTGAACATTGCTATACTTTGTGATACATTTCTCAGTGTTGTGCATCTCTGTCCATTCCTCTTCAATCAATAGCTCCAGGTTCCAATATGAAAAAGATATAAAAACATTTTCTTCACCTTTTCCATTAATCATTTTTTTTTACATGAAAAAAACTTCAACATTTTTTCTCTACTCATCTTGGCAATATATCCTTATATAACAGATGTCTGTACTTCCAGCTTTGTTGTTGTCTACTCAAGTATATTTATTGATAGTATCTATTTACTAACATAAAATGATAAAAATAACTCAACTGACATATCATGAAATCCAAGTTTAAGTCTTATGGATAAGGTGGCTTCCTTTTCAAAGCATATTTTTATCTCATGCTTTTCAGATAGTTTAAGAGCAGACATAGGTTATGCAAAAGAGCAATGATAACTAGCACTTCCACATATACTACATTCATTAACGCAAATCGCAATGGTTAGAAAATCTATATTATTTTATCTAAACGTCAGAACTCTTAAGAGTTTATTACTTTGGTTACATACTAAAGTAAATGTTAGGGGAATAGCCTTAGAATTTACACAATGGAAAAACCTAATTTTGATTATTAGTCAGCTACTCAAAAGAGGAAGAAAAGTAAACAAGATATTTTTTCCCTAGGGTTTAGTCTATTTAGAATTTTTTTGATATTGGGAATAACCAGTGAATAGATTAATATGACCCAATGGTCTATTCTCTATGTGTGATTTCTATATTTATTATTTTAGCATAAAGAGAAGACATCATGAAGACATACTGTATTTTTCGGAGTATAATATGGACCTTTTTTCCTCAAAAAAGAGGAAAATCTGGGTGCGTCTTATACACCGAATACAGCATTTTTTGCCACCCGAAGCCCCGCCCCTTCACCAAAATGGCCGTGCATAACCTTATGGAGGCTTTCAGAGAGCTCTGGGGGCTGGGGAGGGAGGAAATGAGCGAAAAACGGACCATTTTTTGCCCCCCCCAGGCCTCAGTAGCACTCTATAAACTTCCATAAGGCTACTATGCATGCAATTTGTTTGACAAACAATGGGCCCATTTTTGCTTGTTTTGCCCCACCCCCACCCCCCAAGCACTTTGCAAGCCCCCCCAAGGCTATTCATGTCTTTTGGGGGGGAAACAAATGAGCCCGTTTTTGTGAAAAACGGGCCAGTTTTGGGAGGTTTGCAGAGTGCAAAAACTTTTTTTTTCCTTTCCGAAAGCTCTTTAATTGATTGGCGAGAATTACATTGATCAAGTGCTGCGTCAGCAGAAATACATACCTATCTACTATATTTCTCTCTATTTCTCTCTATCCCTCTACCTACCAATGTACCTATTCTCTCTCTCCCTACCTATCTACTGTATTTCTCTCTTTCCCTTTAGCTACCTACCTACTCTCCCTCTCTCCCTATCTACTGTATTTCTGTCTCTCTATTTTTCTTTATATATCCTACCTACCTACCTACCAACCTTTCTACTCTCTCTCTCTCCCTACCTATCTACTGTATTTCTCTCTATCTCTATTTCTCTCTTTGTTCTATCTACCTACCAACCTACCAACACTCACTCTATCTCTCTCTATTTCTCTCTCACTCTATCTACCTACCTACCTAACTACTCACTCTCTTTCTCTCTCTCTCTCTCTCTCTCTCTCTCTCTCTCTCTCTCACTCACTCACTCACTCACTCACTCACTCACTACCTGCCTACTGTATTTCTCTCTTTCTCTCCCTCTACCTACCTACCTACATTTTTTTTAAAATTTGCCTCTTCAAAACCTTGGTGTGTCTTATACTCTGGTATGCCTTATACTCTGAAAAATATGGTAATATATAATGTTCTGTGTTCTTCTTTTCTAATAGTCATGGAAGGAAAGACTGCATTGGTCATATAAGAAATAATGTGTTTAGACAAATCAAAATACTGTCTAGTCTAACATTCTGTTTTCCACAGAGATCACTCATTATCCATAACCAGGACATGGACATTTTACAACAGATGGATAAATGTGCTGTCATTTGGTTGCTAACTAGGATAAGCTGAAATAAGTATATTTAAAAAGCATAGAGGTTGTCAATGTTAGGTCACATATCAAAAAGTTACATACTTTTCAAAGATTAAAGTGGTTTTAATTGACTAATTCCCAATTACCTATCAACATTAAAACACACATGCTGTGTTTCTCAAGGCAATGAAATTGTGCCTTTTTAACACAAGCGATGGTTTATTAACCATAGGGTGATCAAGCCATATTATTGCTAATGAGATATGCAAACCAAGCCAAATTCACTTGTTAAAAATACTATCCAATCACATTCTCCAATTCTGAAATATGGTTTGAAAACTCTAAATTTATGAACCTTAGGTGATACCTGCATAACTACTCAGCTATTTAAATCTCAAAATGCATAGTACAATGTAGTAACCAAGGAAAAACAACTTTAGTTTCTGATAGACAAGTAACTTGCTAAGAAGTATTTTTTTCTAAAATAAAACAATAGATAATTTGATTCAAATTTAAGTGCAACTATAGGTATATATAATTTTAAAGACTTCAGAATATGATATTTTTCATAGGCACAGGCATTAAATGAAAGTAATTAGACTTCAATATGTATTTTTAGCTAAATTCAAGCAGTATGGTGATATGATACCAAGACAATTGGGTGACTCCATGCACATTTAAAGTAATTTAAGAAATAGAGATTTTTAAAATATATTTTGATCTACTTTGAAGAGAGAAAATTAGTACTGGCACCTATAACTGCCATTCTTAATGGAATCCATATGCTGTAAATGAGGAAAGTTGCCATAAATAGTACTAGCCTGAAGAGACTGTATCGCTGCAAAGCAAAATATAGTAAACACTATATATTTTAAATATGCAAAGATGGGAGATAATTTTCACAGTCTTGAAGAAAAGCCAGTGGTCTGAAGATTCATGAGCTCCTGATGTGTATGATATAGATTTCAGTGCACGAGATTGCCTCCTTTCTTGCACATTGGAGTAAAATTTCCTCTGGAGGAATGGAAATTTCATCAGTGCTGAGTGGAATTGCAAGTTCAAACGATAGTTTTCTGAGTACTGCAATTATTGAATAAACCCAAACATCAGTACTATTCCAGACACTGGTTGGGCTCATGCATCTTATTACTTCATACAATAAACTTTTATATTTATCTGGTAGGAAGAAAAAGGCCTCCTCCTCCAATATTTAGTAGTACACAAGGTATTGTTAGATTCAGTGATATCACTTATTCATTGATAAGTTGTCAATAACAAAACAATGGGCAGGAGATGCAAATAGCTGCAGTTTTCCCTTTGGTAAATTGCAGATTACGCAAGGGTTGGCCTGAAAATTGATGCTATTTGTCAGGGATGAGGTGTCAAGTGGATTTTAATACTTAAGAAGCTTTTCCTGTATATCTTCTTCTGTGCAGCTGCTTTTTCCTGGTTCCTGCATTCATCCACCATTGCTCTCCATCTCCTTCCTTCCGTGTTGAAAAGAAGGAAAGGGAATATATGCTTTCATATTTTTTAGTGTTTCAGTAGCTTGTATGAATGCCGATGAGGATCAATTAATTTTGCAAATGGGATACCTTGTTTTATAGGCAATTAATTTAATTACTAGTTATAAATTTCTTTTTGTCCTGGCTTTGTCATTTTTGGAATGTAGCTTTTGAAAGGTTTATATAGAGCCATAACTGTCTACTTATATATTATGCAAATATGTTCACAGATATATTTTCACACTTGGGGAAAATCTCCAGGATGTGTTTCAGTTAAAATTGGTACTCTTAAGTTGACAGAGTTAGGGAGCTGTTAACTATTCATTGAAAAGGTGACTTTAATTTAGGGTCATTTTTTTTCTCACTTGGGTACACATGATAGACAGTAAATACATGCATAAAACATTTTAACCAGAGATGGTATTCAGCCATTTTTCTCCGGTTCGGGCGAACCGATAGCAGCAGCTGCAGGATGCTCCGCCCACCTGCCCTGATGTAATGCATGAGCACTGTGCATGAAGAGAAGGTGGGCGCGTGCACGCTCACATTTGCAAATCGGTAGGGAAGGTAAGTGAATCCCACTGCTGATTTTAACAACCATGGAACTAAGCTGGGTATATTTTGGAAAATCAATAGAAAAATTATTTGAAAGTACAGTGGACTTTCTTAGAATTATAATCCTTGATTTTAATTTTTTCAATTTTTACTGCTGGAGACAAAATGAACAGATTGGGCAAAAAGCAATCTTTTGAGGTACTAATTGTCCTCTGTATGCCTTCTCTGACATTTTTACACTTACATATCCAACAAGGTTTTGAAAAGGAAAGTAAATAAAAAATCAGGTGGTACTTATGTGAGAGAGATCTCCGTGAAGATTCTACAAAAGGTTGTGCATGGCTGTGTCTGGAAAGTGTGTATCTTTAGGTAGTATGTGATCATAGGTAATTGTGTATTTTTGAGCATCTGAAAAATGTAAGTGTTCATTCTTCCTCCCATGATTTTCATGCCTAAGACTGTTACATACAGTTTCATCCATGCTCATACATTACAGAGGTGGTTTAATCATCCGTAAGAAATTACTAGCTTCTCTGTTCGTGAAGCATGACATTTCAATTGCACAGCCAATAAAAGAATTACACAAGGAGAGCTGAAATGATTTACTGTATAGAAAGCCACAAGACCAAGGTTACCATGGTGAGCTTACCTTTCTGTGCAAACAAGGTCAAGTGAGGGTGACCCTTCAGTGGACAACCTTCAGTTATAACATAGTAATATATTGCTCCAACAATGGTTTGTTGGTTTCTTTTTTAAATAAGTAAAAACATTTAACCATTTTTGGAAATGGAGGAAGAAATCTCAAGTCTGCATTTTCAAGGTCTGCCTATCAGCAAATAGAATATCCGTACTCCATACATCATTGCTTATGATGACGTAGCTTCCAAGGATATTTTTATGATTATCAATCAGAATTATTTATGGGCACTTAAATATATGTGTATATATAAGGGAAAGAAGGAGGTTCTAATATATTGTCTTTCATAATACATTATAAAAATTATTTCCATTTTACCTGGGACAAAGAGATCACTGATAATAATTTCTGTGCAGATATTACTAAAGAATCCGAGAGGAGGAAATAACTACAAATGTGATTAAAATATTTGAATAAAGCAGTAGAGTAGAAATAAAAGATGTTATCTAGTGCTTCTCTGAACAATATTACTGATGCAGAAAATGAAGGCTGTTCTAATGTCTCTTGAATTCCATATACCATAGAAAAACAAAGTCCTTTGGGTTATGAATCTTGGGTTTAAACAGAAAGTCATCAAATATTTAAGATAAAAATGCAGTAACACATGCTTGCTGTCATGTGTAAATTTAGTGATTGTTATGACAAGGTTTTTAAAACATTCATTGCTGGAATATTTTTATGAAAATATTCATTAATTCAAACTGACATTCATATGGGGAACTGCATTTCATACAGACAAAAATATCTCAATGCATAAGAGATCATGGTTAAGTCAGGAAGGTAGGGGTGAAATATATAATAATCATGTTTAAATTATACATTAGAGGCCATGCATATGGGTATTTTGTTATATTATGTATTAAATGTAGTGGATAAATCAAGTTGTTATAATTCTAATGTGTCCAATAGGCAGAAAAAATGACAAGCACAAGTAGGCATATAGATGTTATCACATTGTATAATGCAATGAGTGTTTGTTTTATGTATATTACTCTACCTTCCACTAATAAAGATTGCATTCATTTATTATCCCAATTCCAAACGAGAAATTCTTGAAGGATCTTTTTCTGGAAAGATATAGCAAAAATCTGAGTAATCCTTTTATTTAATATCTTTATAAATAGCATTCCAGTATAAGATTAGCCATGGAACCAAAACTATTATTGATTTCAGAAATAATTTTATAATATTGCTACATTGCAGTGCTGAAATGGCTAATCTAATTCTTTTTTGTCAGAAACTCTATGCATTTAAAGCAGTGCATGAACTTGCAAAAATATGAATGCAAACAATATTTATTATTTGTTGTTCGTATTGAAACTTCAGAAAAGCCTTTTTGTATGGAATTCAAGATAAAGATACAGCAATGTTTTAAAATGGTAATCAATAGACACACCTAGGTGCAAGAACTAAAGTACAGCATATATTTAAGGCATATGAAACCTGTGAGAGTCCCTTTTCTTCTGAATAGAAATGCATGTAGAGCATCTTCTCCTCTGTTTATATAGATTCTAATTTATATGCACAAAGGTATTTTAGATTTTGTAGTGGCCAGACCCAAAAAGTTTCATTAGGAAAAGACAAAATTAAATAGTTTCTAGTGTGTATTATCTATCAAAATTAGAGAGTTTATTGTGGCTGGGCTGATGGTAGACTCAACAGAAAAGAAAGCTAAGTGTGTATAAACTGATATGCCTGTGGAAAAAAATCATAATTCTTGACATGAAAATCCTATGAAAAGATCTCCATAAGATTAAATGGAATAAGAAACAAAAGTGATGCCATTGTGGGAGTTTATTACAGGCATCTACCCAGGCAGAAGAAGTGTGAATTATTCCTTTTCAAATCAACCCACAAAGTTCAAGAGGGCAGGCTATAGTAGTAATGGGAGACTTCAATTACCCTGATATCAGCTGGAAAATTAACTCGGCTAGGAGGGAGAGGTAGAACAGATTTCTTATCTCTGCTGCTGACAATTTCATTTTTTCAGAGATGGGAGAAGAAACAAGGGAATCGGCTCCTTGGCCTTAGTCCTCACCAACACAGAGGGATTGGTCAATGGACTGAAGGTGTCAGACATCTTGAGGGAAACTGCCTATGTCATACTGCAATTTAAAATACCAAAGAGAGATAAAACTGATAATCAGTTACATATCCTGCTGATGAGGAAGGTTGAATTTAATGAAATTAGGTGAAAGGTGGGCTTCAAGTCTTAAAAGATACATCTTAAGTAGAATGAGAAATTTTGAAACAAAATGAAATATTGAAAGAAAACACATAAATGATCTCATAATAAGGAAAATTGGGAAAAGTCTGAAGAACCTGCATAAATGAATAATGAGCTAACATAGTTGGAGGGGGGGAGGGAGGGAGGAAAAGAGAGAGAGAGAGGGAGCGCTTTAGGAGATAGAAGGAGAGGTTTATAATGAGAACTGTAGGCTCAAAGCTGTAAGAATGGAGTCACAAAGGCTAACTTTCGGAGTGCAATGAGGCTAGAGAAGAATGTAAAATATAAGAAGAGTTTTTGAGGAGTATGTCCAAAAACTAAAAGGAGTCCAGGTGTTCATTAATTTATGATGGGAGAAATAGCAGGAAGCAGTAGCAGGAAAAAGTGAAGTAGTTTAAATTCTTATTTACACATCTCTCAAAAAAGTGGAGTTCTTCCTAACATGATCGAGAAGAGGAATAACTGAATAGCAGAGTTGGAGGGGACCTTGAAGGTCTTCTAATCCAATCTCATGATCAAGCAGGAGACCCTATACCATTTCAGGCAAATGGCTGTCTAATCACTTTTTAAAACCCTCTAGTAGTAGAACACTCAAACTTCAGGAAAGCCATTCCACTGATTGATTGTTCTCACTGTCAAGAAATTTATCGTAAGTTCTAATTTGTACCTCTGCTTGATAAGTTTCTTTGGTCTACTTTGTTAAATGCCATATTAGAATCCAAGTATACTTTGTCCATAGCATTTCGCTTGTCCAGTAATTTAGACACTTTGTCAAAGAATGCATATCTTGCATAATCTGTTTTTGACAAACCCATGTTGTCTTCCAGGAAGAGCTCTCCCCAGGTATTGATATCAGTATGATTGGTGGGTCCATTCTTTTTCCTTTTTGAGGATGGGAATCACATCAGCTCTTTTCCAGTCTTCTGGTAGATTCCCTAGTACTCAAGGATTTTTGAAATATATGTTTCAGGGATTCCAAGACCGTATCTGCCAGCTCCTTCAAACCCTGGATTATAATCCATCTGGTTCTGGTGATCTCATCTAGAGTGGATAGGTCTTGCTTTACCATTTTCTTTTGGATTTTAAATTGTATTCCTAGTATGTATTTTCTGGTATTATTCTTTTCTTGTTATATTGCTCTATTTTTTTCTTTTGTATAATGATAATGCAAAGAATGAATTAAGCAGTTCCACTTTTTATATGTTGAAAGAAACTTTTTTAATTATTATTTTTGACATTTGTTATAAGCCTAAATTCATTCTGAGCCTTAGCTTTCCTGACTTTATCTTTGCATATTCGGACAGTATCCTGGTATTCTACCTTAATCATGTGCTCCTCTTCCCTCCTTTTATATTGTCCTATTTTTCTTTTTTCAGTGATATTGTGTTAGACTGGGCATTTATAATATCATTTTCAGAGTTTCCCAAGCTACTTGCATTGTTTTCCCCTTGAGGATTTCCAACCAGGAAACCTCCCTGGCTCTCTCCAAGTTGGTTGAAATCAGCTCCCTGAAAATCCAAGACACTAGTTTGACTATGTTCTATTGCTTGTGCTTGCATTATGTTGAATTCCAAAATTGCATGGTCATGCTCCCCAAAATTCCTGTAACTTCAACCCTTCTATAATTTAATCTCTCTTAGTGTGAACTAAGTAAACTCTTGTTCCTCCTGTACCTTTTGAGAGACAATTGTTTTCTGCTTGGTTTGTCAGGAACCTGTTCGATCTTCAATTAGGTGTAGAATTTGTCTCCCAGTTGATGCCAGGGTTGTTAAGATCCCCATTAGTATTATGATGTGATTCCTACACACCTTAGCTAAAATTTGTAAACAATTTTTTAAAAGGACAGCATTTCTTTATCATGGGAATTTGGGAAAGTTACATTTTTACTTATTTTTTTTCCGTTTACCTTCAGCCTCACTGACTATATAATAGTTCCCACCTACTATGAAAAAAGAAGTCATAGATTGGCTTTCACTCTTAACATTTTCCACCCAACTCCAAGAAGTATTCTCAGGTATTGCTAAGATCAACATTTTATTTCATTGAACAATAACTTATCTAGATTTTGTTACTCAGTTACAAAAACATTAAGACTTCCACATGTATTGGATTACAAATTTCAGAACCAGTTCAGCAAACTAGATAAAATGAGACTGTAATATGTCTCATAGTTCTATTAGTATTATATAGAAAAGAAGTATTTTGCAAATCAATATTATTAATATTTATGTTCAGAATAAAGATAGTATGTCTGATACCCAAACCTGTAGGAATGGTACTTTAAAAAAGATTATCTAATCATGCAATAAGTTCTTGAATCCTGAATGTTGTATTTCATTGATTATACTCAGGTTGCACTTTAATACACATATTTTATGTATTTCTTTTATTATTGTAATGGTATGTGGAAATGAACTTGGAAGAGAATAACTTTATAGACTTGCAAGATTCTGTTAATGTAACCTTACAATAAAATAGAATTACCTCAAACTCAGCATGCTTCCTGTATGGTCTACATAAACAGAGGGATAGAATCAAGATCACATGAAGTGTTAATACCACTTTATAATGCCTTGGTAAGGCCTCACTTGGAATGCTGCATTCAGTTTTGGTTGCCACGATGTAAGAAAGATGTTGAGATTCTAGAAAGAATGCAGAGAAGAGCAACAAAGAGGATTGGGGGACTGGAGACTAAAACATATGAAGAACGGTTGCAGGAACTGGGTATGTCTAGTTTAATGAAAAGAAGGGCTGGGGGAGACATGATAGCAATGTTCCAATATCTCAGGGGTTGCCATAAAGAAGAGGGAGTCAAAACTATTCTCAAAGGCACCTGAGGGTAGAACAAGAAGCAATGGGTGGAAACTAATCAAGGAGAGAAGCAACTTAGAACTGAGGAGAAATTTCCTGACAGTTAGAACAATTAATCAGTGGAACAGCTTGCCTCCAGAAGTTGTAAATGCCCCAACACTGGAAGTCTTTAAGAAGATGTTGGATAGCCATTTGTCTGAAATGGTATAGGGTTTCCTGCCTGAGCAGGGGGTTGGACTAGAAGACCTCCAAGGTCCCTTCCAACTCTTCTATTGTATTATTGTATTACCTCATGAGGCTGACATTCTTCTAATTCTGAATGTATTTCTCTCTTCTGTGTCCTCTTACAACCTAAGAAACTAGGAAGGGTATTTTCTGCCCTCTTCCCCCACCCACATTCCTGCTATGGGTCAAGCTGCCTTTTATCTCATGGTTTCCTTGTCTGCATCACATTGCCCTGTCTCCCAAGGTCATTCCCACATACCATTACAATTGTGGAAAATGTATGTTATTTGAATACAAGTCTTTATCTATTCTTTACATTCTTTTGCAATAAATGTTCCATTATTGGGTGAAAGCCAAACACACCACCTCATTTACCAGGAATCACTTTACTATATAATATTTATACAAATTAAAAACTGTTAATAGCCAAAGATTGTAATTGATTAACCTCTCTGTGTTTACAGCTCACTTTAATTGCTTAAAAATGCCATTTGTCAGTTTCATGTTCTATTGGCAATGTTATTGATTTATCTGATTTGGGCTTTGTCTTGTCTCTCGTACATAAAATTCACATATGCAGTTCAAATGGGAAATGACTCTATTGATTTCCTTAACTTGAGCCCAAATGCTAAAGATTTTTGGATAAGCTTTCTCATTACTTAAGCCAAAATCAATAAGAGAGAGCATCTTTTAATGAAAGAGCAGTTTGAGCAACGTACTTCAGAAATGGGGTCCTGTTCATTCTTTGCTTTACGAATCGATCGCCTTGGTTCCTTAAGTGAGGTCCAATTGGTTGACATTGTGGTTTGTCTTTGTGTGTAAACTTGCAGCTTCAGTAAAATGAAGACAAGCTGCAGAGATGGCAAGAAGGAAGCGTTTTTGCTGCAATAGAAAAATGATGATCTACTTGTCTAGGTACCACATTTTGAACTTCTGGGATTCAGACACTTATACAATTATTAAACCCAACACTTATTTTACTCTTTAGCAGCCAGTATTCAGGATATAACTCTTGAAAACTTTTAAGCTTCTTAGTCTTGTTCCTCTGTTAGTCTTAGCCTTATAAGCAATGCTAAATGTCTTCGGTACTGCTAATTTATAGCTTTTGCTATGTTACTGTTTTATTTAGAGTTTTATGCCTTATAAGAATGTCATTATTGTTAGCTTGCTATTTTAATTAAGGCTCCCTTTGCTGTTTACTTCAGGAATTTTGATTTTTTTTTTCCAGCATGAACAAATGGACAAGAAATGTGCAAAAAAAAAAAAAAAAGAGGAAACTGAAGTCAGAGAGCAACAGAATAGATGTTATATGGGCAGGCCAAACGTCAGGTACTGTACTAAGATATCATTAACTGCTTTGGAGTACATAAATTAAGCTGATTACGCCTCCACTTAATTAACTGAGAATGACCTATTGATGTATAGGTAGAGTAAGATAGAGACTTCATGCTGCTCTGTTTTAAATTTAGAAGTTTTCAATTAGTTCTGCTATTGACAGATGGTAATGAAAGAAAAAGTTTTCTGTGCTCAGTATTCCTGCTTTTGAAGTTAGCAGGGCATTTCTAATGCCATATTCATTTTGATTTTTGCTTGTTTACTTGTCTTACATTTTAACAACAAAGTTATAACACATTCTGGATTATTTTAAAAATGCAAATTAATCTGTATTGGTTACTTTAAGAGAAGACTTTTATTCAGCATGTAGTTACGCTCTTTCAGTCATGTTGTCTTTGAGAATTTAAGCAGCCAGCTGTATGCAGGATTGCAGACTGTGCATTTTCAGTTGACATATAATCTTGGTCTAATGGTAGTAACGGTTTCATTAATAGTCCTGATTCATCATGTGGTCAAAATAACACTGCAAACCAGAATGTATTTGTGAGCAGGAGATAGCATTAAAAGTAAAATGTGATTTTTTTTTTTAAAGGGACTGATTGGCAATATACTTTGCACACAAAACATACTGTTTCCATTTAATAAGACCTTGAATTAGGAAAGAAAATATTTAGTCTTTTATCCAAATAATGGATGAAAATCTGGCAGCTTGAAATGTGTTGCACTGTTTGATCTAAATTAATCTTAGATTTCTCTATAATTTACACACCCCAACTTGTAAAGATGTCTATTTTCTACCCTGGTGTTGTATACGATGTCAATTCTCTGATCAGTATCTGAAAGTACTATTAAAATGTGGAGCAAATTGGCTGAACTTTAATTATTTAAATTTCTTAAATATGATCAACTTAAAAAGTATGTGTAATAAAGTTAATATTAAATTACTTCTCATATCAAAGTAATCATATATTTTACCAATGATGGTATATGCCACATCATATCAGGTGAGTGCAAGAAGTCCTTGATTTACAACCATTAGTATCTACGATGGTTGCAGCATCCCGGGGTCTAATGGATTGTTATTTGCAACCTTTATAGGAAACCTCTGACAAGCCAGATCAAGGGAGGAAGCCAGGTTCACTTATTGACTGCATGAGTCAAAACTATAGTGATTTGCTTAACAATCGTTGCAAATTGGTCATAAAATGAGAAATGACTCATTTAAAAACTACCTTGCTTAACAACAAAAAAATTGGGCTCAATTGTGGTCATTAATAGAATAACAGAGTTGGAAGGGACCTTGGAGGTCTTCTAGTCCAACCCCCTGCTTAGGCAGGAAATGTTATACCACTTCAGACAAATGGTTATCCAACATCTTAAAAATTTCCAGTGTTGCAGCATTCATAACTTCTGGAGACAAGTTGTTCCATTGGTTAATTGTTCTAACTGTCAGGAAATTTGTCCTTAGTTCTAAGTTGCTTCTGTCTTTCATTAGTTTCCACCCATTGCTTCTTCTTCTACCCTTGGGTTCATTGGATAATAGCTTGACTCCCTCTTCTTTGTGGCATTCCCTGAGATATTGGAATACTGCTATCATGTCTCCCCTAGTCCTTCTTTTCATTAAACGAGACACACCCAGTTCCTGCAACCATTCTTCATATGTTTTAGCCTCCCATTCCCTAATCCTCTTTGTTGCTCTTCTCTGCACTCTTTCTAGAGTTAAAACATAAGACTACATCTATCTATTTGAAGGTTCAGATTATGGGGGAAAGGGATGGTTTAGTTTTATATAAAATATTCCAGTTCATGGGGATATTTTATCCTGTGTAAGTTTTGTAAAGTGTTCATAATTCAGAATGACTATCTGAAATTTCATCAAAGAATGATAACCTTTAAGCAATTCAAAGTTTCTTTCTTTCAAGTATGGTACCAAACTTTACTTGATAAAATCACCACCTCAGATTGGCAGAAGCTTTCAAGTTTTTGGAATTAAGAATAATTTTTCTCTCTGGAGAACTACAGGTTGTGATGCTAAACTTCAAAACAACAGGTTGTGATGTTAAAAGAATACTGTTTGCTTCTATTATATTTTGCTTGTGTAAATAAATATCCAAATACTAAATGCTTAAACTTGCACTTTGTCATTCTGAAATTTGTCAAGAAAAGAGAGATAGCACAGCAATCCTGGTTGCCAGTGTGATCCTGGGTAAAATTCAAGGTATCAGCTGTCACCTTTAAAGGCCTTCATGACTTGGGACCAGAATACCCGAGGGACCATCTTCTCCCATTTTCTATTTGTCCAATTTTGTTTGGTAGGATTGGCATGTTCTGGGTGCCATTAGCCAAGGAATGTTGGTTAACAGACACCAGGCATTCTCCTGTGGGCTGCTTGGAAAATCAAGCGTGGGTTCAACTTCAGTTTGTCTGCCCAGTGATTGAGTTATTTTAGAGTCTTTAGCCATGCCGCCTACGCTTGGCTACCCTCAGTTTTCTCAACTCAGTCAAGCCCATCAGTGTGATTTTTGACTCTCCTCAGGCTCGAGCAGAGAAACAGAAATTGAATTCCAATTTGGATATTTTTAAACAGAGAAATTGACTGTAACTTCATTTTCTGGTTATGCTGATACCATGGATTATAACATAGCTTGGCTACTATTTGTATTTAATTTCCTTTTGTGTGCAATTCTTTTTAATCGTTTTTAATTATTGTTAGCCAAAGTTGCTGGTTTGAAATGGGTGGCTATAAACTGAATAAACAAACAAATAAAATAGTTTGCAGAGCCATTGGGTCAAAATGGTACTTACTAATTTTTGAAATGGCAGGGAGCAAGTGCTATGACACATTTGTGGGTGAGGAGGTAGCAATTAGATCTTTGTATCACAAACTAAAACTTTTTATTGGCTTATCAAGAAAAGAAAGTGTCATGAGTATAAAGTAGAAAAGGCCTGGATTGGGCATTTTAATGTTGTATTCATAAACATTGTTTTAGCACATTCCAAGGTTGATATTTCCTTGCAGTTGCGGGTCTTACTTTCTCCAAATTTCAATTCTAGACTTACTGCAGAGATGTCCATTTCTGTGATAAATGATCTAGTAAAAAATCTGGGATATTTCAAATTGGTGCACTACACAAACTTAGCTATAATATATTAAAGGCACATCATACTCTGTGGATCTGATTACAGTATTTCTTGTGGTCATCTTTATGAGCATTGTAAGAGAAGCTTGGGTATGCTGCAAAATCTATCACAGACAGAGTAACTTAATACTTTTTTAACTTTAGTGGTAGGAAGTAGACCTATCTCTATGTGTGTCTCTGCTCTCCTCCCTCCTGCATCCTTTCTTTGTTATTTGGTGCTTCTAGTTCTATTGCTCTGTTCCATTAAGGTGTCCTATCATCACATAATTTAAGACATATGACAATTAAAACCCAATGTTTCTGTTCTCCTGAGTATTTTCAGCAATCTTACAAAGGTTGAGCTATAAGATGATGAATGACATTGTTCTCCAATCCGGTGCCCTCAGAAGTGGGCACTGGGCATTTCCCCCAACAAGTACATCTAAAATTGGAAAATAGTTCACTATAACTAGGTTACTGAGTTGGTGAAGCCCATTAAAAGTATATTATAATATTATTAAGAACCAAACCACAATGAAAAGTCATTCACTTTAAGGACCACAAAGCAAGTTTGCCCAGTAATAAAAGACTGGACTGATGTCTGCTTCTCTTGAGATAGGAATAGCATATAATAAAATGATTTCAAAATGCATAAATGCCTGTTCAAATGTACAAATGTGCATACACACAAACACACACAAATTTTGAGAGAGGTGGTTAGATGAGATGAATTATCTGAGTGGGAAAAGTAACTTCTAAGATGTTGCAATCAGTAAGGTCCAAACAATCCTCTTTCAGACTTTTTGCTATTAACTTAGACCAGTGATGGAGAACCTTTTCGGCACCGAGTGCCCAACCAGAACATGGGTGCACGCCGGAGCCCCGGAAACTGAAGACCAGCTGGTCGGTGTGCATACACATGCCAGCCAGCTAATCTTCACAGGCGCCGTCATCCCAGAAACCATAAGAACAGCTGGCAACAGCGTGCATGCCCACAGAGAGGGCTCTGCCATAATGGCCTTAGACATATTTAGCTAGGAAAGTAATAATCAGGCTTCATGTAATGCACCTTCTGGTGTTTTGCTAACTTGCATAATCAAATATCTTTCCTCCAACTCATTTACCCTGTGCAGCTTAAGGTGTTCAGTATAATTCTGCACTTGAAAAAAAAACCACCCTTGATTTATATTCTAAGAAGTAATTTGTCAGAAATCTATTATTTTGAAACATGTTTAATTCAAGAGCCATGAGGAAAAAAAACCTTATAAATTCATGGCTTACAAATTAAGTCTCATTTTCTAAATACTGCTCAAAATTCAACAATCAATTGGATATTTTTTCATATTTATTAGAAATAATGCAAAGCCCAACAATTCTGGAAGATAATTCATTCTAGATTTTTGTTGTGGCCCAGCAGGATCTGGTTGAGCTGCTGATGGACTCGGATAGTGAGGAACCATATGAGTCTGCCATGGAAGATGTGGAGGACCTTGGACAGGGTTCAGACTCAGAGCAGGGACCAGAGAGGCTGGTTGGCCACCAGGAGGCACCTGAGGCATGGAGTAGTGGGGAGGATCAAAGGCAGTTTGTCCCTGATGCTCGTTTGAGATGGGCTGAGAAACGGAAGCAGCAACTCCGTAGGAAGTCTCATAGATGATAATTTTGAAGAAATCTGTATTCTAGTCGTGTCTTGTGGAATTATCTGAGTTGCTTTCTTGGAGCTTCTGGGTTGCTGCCAACTGATTATCTTGGATGTGAGTTTGCCTGGGCCTTCAGCCAAAGGACTGGTTATCGCATTCCTCAAATAGTGGCAAACAGCCAAGCCTGTGGTCTGAAAGCAACTCAGATTATTCACAGGCCAGGGGTGGGGTGGGGGGTCAGAACAGATTTTTCTGGAAAAAAAATATCTTTCTGCTAGTTGTCTTTCTGTTAAATTTAATTAATGCCCATATTCCTACAAAGTATATTGAAGTAGGCTTTGCATAACTTAGTATACTATACGTTCAGTATATAATAATAAATAATTAATGGTTGCCTAAACATTTATGCCTTTCATAGGAAATAAAAAATGAATCAATTTTTAAAGAAGTGGCAGAGAGTTGTAGAAATGTACATTTATGTCAAAAATAATGATATAACTAAAAAAAAATTGACAATGAATTGAATTCAATTTAGAAATCACTTAGGGATTATAATTCTACATATGGACCTACACCATTTTACAATTAATTATATAGAAATTTTCATTAATAGTTCATTCTGGCATGATTCACATTATACTGCCTTAATTTAATTAATTAAATTAATAACTTAATTTAACTAGTTATTGAGTATTGATTTAATATTGATAATAGATTTTAAATCTCAGATTACTGCAGTTATCTTTAATGTGCAACATTATTGCTGTTAGTTGCAAAGTCGTGTCCAACCCATCTGAACCATGAACCCTTATCCCCTAGAGTCCATTTAAGTTCACGCCTACTGCTTTGGTGACTCCATCCAGCCACCTCATTCTCTGCTGTCTCTTTTTCGTTTGCCCTCAATCTTTCCCAGCATTAGACTCTTCTCCAGTGAGTCCTTCCTTCTCAGGGACTCACCACTAGGTAGCCAAAGTACTTGAGTTTCATCTTCAGGATCTGGTCTTCTAAAGAACTGTCAGGGTTGATTTGAGAAAAAATGTCAGAAAAAAGCCTCAAAAACACTCCCAAAAGAGGCCTCAAAGTGGACCAAAAAAGCCTAAAAAATGGCCTGAAAAAACCTCAAAAACAGCCCAAAAAAGCCTCAAAAATGCCCTGAAAAAAGCCTAGAAAACTATCCAAAAAAGCCTCAAAAACAGCTTGTAAAAAGCCTCAAAATGGCCCCCCAAAAGCCAAAAATGGGCCTAAAATGGGCAAAAAAAGCCTCAAAAACGGATAGAAAAAAGGCTGGCAAAGGGCCGAAAAAAGGCTCCAAAAAGGACTAAAAATGTGGCGCATGGAGGCCAACCCCCCCTTTTTTGTTTTCCTCTTCTAAATTTAGGTGCGTCTTATAGTCAGTTGCATTTTATAATCCCAAAAATATAGTAATTTTATTTAGTGTAAATCTCTTTTCTATTATCTTTTTTCTATTTTTTATTCTACATTTTCTCTTCATGACATTTTTAATGATTTGCTAAAATAAATTATTTAATTATTTGCTAAAATAAAGAAATTGAGTCTAGTGTTACCTAGTAATATCAATATTTAGTGGCACCCTCCACTAGTGGCAGCCCAACATGTGTTATTTTGGTGTAATATTTATATTTATATAAATATATTTACACCATAATATGGTGTAGTATATCATATAAAGGATGGCTAGAAGTGGAAAGAAACTAAGAATCAAATACTTCCATAGTACAAAAATGAAGGGAGTAAAAGCAGTTTAGCACTTACAATAATAAATACAATATTCATTATAATAAACTATCAATAGATGAGAATTGTAAGGTGGTTCAGTCTTCAGGAATTTCAGTCTGCAATTGAGTTAAGAGTGTCTTTCCCTTTCACATTTTAATGATTCATTAAATAATGCCATAGTGAAAGGTGTGGCTTACTGTTAAAAACTGACTCTGTGGCACACTGTTAAGAACCCTACCCTAATCCTAATTTCAAAGGAGGCCTAAAAAAATAGAACAATCCACTTCTATTGCTTGCTAAGAAAATGCCTTGGATTATATATGAAATCACTAACATTTCAGTTTTACTTCCATGCTTTACTTTACTTTAAATATACTTAGATATAAAACTTCTAATAGTAGTAGACATCTTTTGGGAAACCAAACCAATATGTGTAGTTCTTTGGAAAATTCCTTTCACTCTCTTCTATATCTTTCAAAGGATAGAAAAGGACACAGAAGTATTACCTTCTTTTGACTTGCTGCTAACCAACAAGGCAGTCTTACTTAAGATTTTGGAACTAGCAGAAATAGCACTTTCAGAAATGCTAAACTTGGACAAAAATCGATTTTCATGAATTCAAAGGAATAGTAGGATTCCATGGCTTAAGAAGCTAATGTAAAAAGAGCTCAAGATAAATAGGTATTACTCAATAGATAGATACGAAAACATAATTGCAAATTATTCAGTAGACAAGAAATATTGGTAGAGAGGGCAGCAAAAGGGCAGCAGCAAAGATAATAATTTTGGCTTCGCATTCAAATGTTAGTGAAAACAAAGAGGTTCCATGTGGGAAAGAGAAAGAGGACAATGTCACAGAAGAATATAAACTAGCCTGGATCTGTAGAGAACCATTAGCAAGGATCCAAACAGCAATGAAATAATTTTGAGACATCAGTATGATTTTGTAAAGAACAAACATTTGATTTATTTTATTTTTATCATGAAAATATTTAATATATTGTGGGAATGCTATAGATATACTGTGACTTTACAGAAGCGATATAACAAATCCTGACTTCTATAAAGTATTTGATGAAGTGCTCCATGATATATCATCAGCATGATAAATTCTTCAATTTTGAACCAAATGTTATATGAAGACTTCAAGCCTTGAGTACATGTTTCAAAACGCTGTTGTAAAGAAATAATCAACAAACTACCATTAGTTTTCCAGATACAATCTCAAATCATGTCCCACCTGATAGCCATAATAGGAAATATATTAAAGAATTGAAACTTTTAAAAAGTTTGGTTAAAGAAAAAAGAAGATATGTTTCGCCCCAAATCTTAATTAGTAATCTCTCTCCATTGTTGGTTTTATTGTTTAATCCCTAGAATCATTCAACTTAAATTCAGAAGCTTACATAAAAGAATGTTTCTTACTAAGTATCAACAAGGAATGAAAAAAAAAAATGAGTCATTTGAGTCACACCATGTATTGAACTAGTCAGGTACTTCATTAGGGATAAAACATTGTTAAAAGGATTTCTCTTGGTAGCATGCTGATAAAATAATTCCTATTTTAAAGAAAATAGTGATGGTTTGAAATATTTCAAATGAGGTTTATGCATCAGATTATAGGAGAAATCATGTTAGGTAAGATCACAAGGAACAATGACACCATTTCAATTTCTTAAACGAAATCGTTATGCTGAGAGTTTTAGCAACCTAGAAAAACAAATGAGAAGTGAAGGAAAACTATGTAATTGCACAGAGTAAAACAATGATGATAGGTTTTTCTAGTCTTAATGAGTGCGGACAATGTTTGGATTAAAGAGGGGGAGACATTTCTTGACCAATAAATAGATCTGTCTGCACATCTGCCTAATAAAAGAAATCAAATCAGGAGAACTATGCAGGCACCATTTTTTAAATTTAATTACTGTATGGAGGCTCACAGACAATAGCAATCAAATATTTTTTTTGTTTTGTTTCTGGCAGTTCTTTTGGTTTCCTCCTAGCTGGATTACCTCTATCCAGAACAAAATGGGGGGGGGGGAGGAAGGATACATAATGAGCCAAATTCTGGATAATGTCAAGTATAATGCACATGTGTGAAGAGGCAGCACATATAAACTTCCTCAATTATTACAGAGAATAAGTAGGAATTATGCTATTTTAAATGTGTGTGTGTGTAGGTGTGTACACACATAAACACTTTGTCAGAGCACTTTCAATCATAGGTAAAAGTAAAGGTTCCCCTCACACATATGGGCTAGTCGTTCCTGATTCTAGGTGGCAGTGCTCATATCCGTTTCAAAGCCAAAGAGCCAGCATTGTCTGAAGACGTCTCCATGGTCATGTGGCCAGCATGATTAAATGCCGAATGTGCATGGAACGCTGTTATCTTCCCACCAAAGGTGGTTCCTATTTTTCTACTTGCATTTTTATGTCCTTTTGAACTCCTAGATTGGCAGAAATTGGGACAAGTAACAGGAGCTCACTTGGTTATGTAGCACTAGGGATTCAAACCACCAAACTGCCGACCTTTCTGATCGACAAACTCAACATCTTAGCCACTGATCCATTTTAATCATAACACCATCGCTATTTCACCTTCCAATTTGAAACCAAGTTATGAACATCTTCCCTGCTGCTTATCTCAAAATGTTGAAAACTTTGTTAGTCAAATCTTACTTCTGGCTGACTTATAGATGGGTGCAAAGAATGATATTCCATTAATGCCCCTGTCTACTTTTTAATTGATATTATGTGCATTTTAGAGCAAAAGAATGCAACTGCTAGGAGAGAGAGATCCAAATCTGTGAAAACGTTATGTATATGAATTTATATTCTCTGCTAAAATTGTAGTATTTTGGCATTTTACTAAGGCAGCTAAAGCTTTGGAGAAGTTAGCCTGGGAACTATGAGTCAAGTAAAAAAAGGCCTGCATATAAACTCTGCAAGCAATACATGGAAAGATTTCCCTTTCAACAACTGAAGACACACGACAGCTGAATAAGAAGTAAAGTGGCTCAACTACTGAACAATGGAATTAAGTTCACATGGGTAAATCAACTTCTGGAGTACCAGAATACTACATGAGGAAGTATTCACAGCTTTCACCTCTGCCAGTTGTCACCCTATAAAATTTTCCCATAACATTTAGGAGCAGCTGGGAATTGGGAGTAAAGATGTAAGACACAAGACACAGCACAACTTTAATAATCACGAGCGTATGCAGAAGTAAACCTGCCCCTCCCCACCAAATTTTTAAACAATATTACCCTTTTTTGGTTATCTTTAGATTTCTCATTTTCACTAACATACCTGTTGATGAAATCAGTAGCTGAAGCTAATAACAAACTTTCTCAGCCAAATTATGAATTCTTTGATGAGTGGTAGTATCTTGTTACCTGGCTTAATTTCTTATTTGTCCACTTTCTGACACAGGAGACTGGTTTTCCGCTGTTGGATTAGAAGATTGATATAATAACTTTTGGATTACCTCTTGTGTGCTTTTACAAATGTAAAATCCTGGTAGATAAAGTAAAAATCTCTTCCACAAACAAGTAGCTGTTCTGCCTGCGGAATAGAATCAAACTTTCTAAATGGCTAAACAACTTTCCATTAAATTTTCGGAGGTTAGCCCCAGAATGCAAGATTTCAGCATCTCCACTTTAAATTACACATTAATGTGTTACAGGTTTTGCTGTGGCAAACAACAATAAAGAAGCAATGCATAGGAAATTTTCATTTTGCTGATGCAGAACTATTTCTGAATTAGACACATTGGAATTAATGCAAGATATTGCTCCCTCTCTTCCTCTTTTTCTCCCCCTCTTCCTCTCCCTCCCTCTCCCTCCCTCCCTCCCTCTCCCACTTCCTCCCCACCTCTCTCGGTATGTGTGTGTAAACATGTAAACTTAAAACAGTGTATGTATCCTTGAATGTATTCAGTTATTTTTCTGCAACTATCCACCAACCAAAATGCTAAGGATGAAGACTGCTTCTCCAAGATATCATTATTGTCATTGGAATTAATTCTACTGATACTTGGTTAGGCCATCATTTACTCTAGCAACCGTGACCAAGTCTAGCAGTAGCATATAATACTATATTTGTTTCAAGTCCAGTAACTTTACACACACACACACACACACACACACACACACACACACACACAGAGAGAGAGAGAGAGAGAGAGAGAGAGAGAGAGAGAGAGAGAGAGAGAGAGAGAGAGATTGGAAAGAAAAAAAATCTCAGAAAAAAATAAAAGGCAAAAAAGAAAGAATAGGAAAAGAAAAATATAAAATGAATTGTTTTCCACTTTCTTTGGTGCAAATCTAAGTTAAAAAAATACAGCTGCAAATCAGGTATCTGTTGCCATTACACTGGCATGTGGCTAAGCAGAGCAGAGATTATCAGATTTGTTTGGGCCTGTTCAGCTTGCTCTGCATTTAGTAATTGCCTGGCTTTGTTTTTGTTTTTAAAAAGTAGGTATATCAGTATCGAATTCTTTTAATGTATCTGTCATATTTTCTGGCGTCACATTTTCAGTGTCATAGATTATTCATGTTTATAGTCAGACTTAAAACTCTCCACTCTTTCAGCATGAAACTCTTAAGAAGCTTATGTCACTCCAATACTTGTTTTTATTCTTATTAAATATTCAGGCAGACAAACCTCTATTTCATTGGCACAAAACCAAGTTTTGACCATAAAATATCACCTATAAAATGTTTATGTTCCACATTCCATTCTATGTTTTAAGGCCTTCAGTCACTACCAAGGTTAATTTCGGTACCATTCAATCCTTATTCTTCCTGTTGAAGCCAGATGTTTCCAGATGGGAGTCATCCGCCTCAGGAAATCAGTGTGGACCTTTGAATATCTGAAAGAAACGCTTTAACCAGCTGCAGCTTCTTCACTATACCAGTCAGGGAGGGAGGGACCTTTTCAAAGCAGGTTCTTTGAGAAAGAATGAATTTATAGACTGTTGGGAAAGGGCCAAATTGAGGAGAGCCAACATCTTCAAAATCACTTATTCCCAGATTGTACTGACAGTCCTCCATCAGGGTGACTATATGTTTAAGCAAGATTTTGTTTTCTAAAACACTAACTTTGAAGTTGGAGTAGATGGTCCAACTGACCTTTTTTTTTCTCAGATGTGTACATGGTGGGTATTAGCTATTGTGTTTTTTTCTTCTTTTATCCAAAGCATTTTAAAGTGAGGATTTGAGTAACTATCAGGCAGATTTATTTCCTTTTCTCTAGTTTCCTAAGCTACATAGCATCTTTTTTTTGTCTTACTGTACCATTAGGGGACTGGAGGCTAAACACATGAAGAACGGTTGCAGGAATTGGGTATGTCCATTTTAATGAAAAGAAGGACTCGAGTGAAATGATAGCACTGTTCCAATATCTCAGGGGTTGCCACAAAGAAGAGGGAGTCAAACTATTTTCCAAGGCACCTGAGGGTAGAACAAGAAGCAATGGGTGGAAACTAATCAAGAAGAGAAGCAACTTAGAACTGAGGAGAAATTTCTGACAGTTAGAACAATTAATCAGTGGAACAGCTTGACTCCAGAAGTTGTGAATGCCCCAACACTGAACTTTTTTAAGAAGATGTTGGATAATCATTTGTCTGAAATGGTATAGGGTTTCCTGCCTAGGCAGGGGGTTTGCTTAGAGGACCTCCAAGTTTCCTTCCAACTCTGTTATTCTATTCTATTCTAAATACAAAGATCTGCAAAGATCCGCAGAAATGAGGGTACTGTTATATTGATGTGTGTGTGTGTGTGTGTGTGTGTGTTGTGGGTGTGTAGAGAGGGAGAAGTGGGGAGGGACAAGGGCTTTTTTTCCAGATTGGTGAAAAAAATTTTTAAGTAAAAGTACAGTATCATTTCTGAAATATCATAGATGTTGCTTTTGATTTTTCTGTGCTACAGTCTTTTGTCACTTCCACTTTGTGACTGAGCTGCATTAAAGCTTCAGGGCACTTCTTTTCAAGTTCTATGAAATGAGATTTAAGAGTCACAAAGGCTCTGTGCCAGTGGGATTCTTCTGCAGTAGGCTCTTTTTGATTGTCCACTGAAGGCTGCTTAGCCTGCAGAACAATCAACAGAAGGTCTTCCAGCTGAGTATTTAAATCAACACTGAAGTCATACATGAGGAAAAAAAAGAATGATCTAATACAGGAAAAAGACATTAACCTTTCAATCAGTCTGCAGAACTCATCACATTTTAGGATATATTGATGTCTATTGAACTACCAGCAACCTACACAGAAAATACACCTTTGCTCTAATTGGGCCAAAAATAATCTTCCCTAATTAAAATAATCTTCCTTAATTAAAATAATCAGGCTGTAAAAATTATTTGCACCCATTCTGGTATTTTTGACATTTATAAAGAGAGTTTTGCCTGGCAATCTTGCACATTTCTCAATCAAATAAAATCCCAGTGGGTTAAATAAGCTTATTCCCAGTTCTTAACTTTATATGCAGACTTCCCTGAAATTAAACGCTACCTAATAATGAATAGACTTAATAGAATTGAATGTTAATAAGAATACACCGATCAACTTACTTCCGATATATGTACTCTATGTATTAATCTTTGAACCTGCAATTCTTTATTTAAATCTTCATCCCCCAAATCATTTCCTCATTTTTAATGTTTCTCAGAAAATACACTTTTCTAAAGTAATGACTTAACTTATTTCCTTTCTGAAATATGAAGTGCTATTATATTCCAATTTCTGCATTACTTTGAGATGTAGCTCAAGTGATAAACACACACTTTAAATAGCTCTCAGTATTTAATTGTCTAATTTTAATTGAGAAATTAAATCATTAAAACATCTCTTTAAAAAAAACTTGAATTACTTCTTTTTAAGAAATGATGATAACCAGAAGTACTGGACATCATCATACAGTATATAGTCCCCCATATAGATTATTACAATCGGTTTTTCTATATGTTTATGTATTAAAAATAATTGCTTCATTTGTTTTCTAGTATAAAACAACCAAAGGAAATAACTAAATTTTATTATTTTGTTCTAGTCTATATAAGAAGCAGTGATTTCCTGCCCTGCTTTGTTAATTCACTCAGCTTTGTTAATTTCCCAGAAGTTTAATGGTGAATTCAATTGCACTTATGCAATTTTTAGTTTTACCTGTTATGAGCATGTGATTTAAATGTGCAAATAAGGGTACAATTTTAGCCTTATTCAGACATTGTTGTCAGATAAAACTCTTCTGCAGCTACCTACATCTCGCATACACTTCTTCAAGAATGCTATATTTGTATTAACTGCCACAGATACAGAGATACTATATTACACCATGGAAATATTCATAGTCTTTTATGATACACAGGATGTTTTGATTAATTTATAAATGTATGGAAAACAGATTTATGATGTTTTGGGCCACTTTTAAACTATTTAATTGATTTACCACATATTGTATTTTTGCAACAATACTTTTTTGCAAAATTATTATTTATTAATAATTTCATCATTAAATTATTTTGCTATCATTATGATTGAAAACAGTGCTATATAACTTCTGCACCGTAGGAAAATTCAAATATTTTTCTAATCAACAATAGTTTCAAATATGCTTTGTTCAAATTTTAACTTCCTGTTTCTTGATTGTTGAATGTGTTTGATATATTTTTCAGACTCATTTCCATTCAGCAACAAA